>NC_057393.1:21479020-21518981 GCF_019320065.1 Cervus canadensis
AAACAGTGAGAGTTTTAATTCTTCTTTTTCTATCTGGATTCCTTTTACTTCTTTTTCTGCTCTGATTGCTGTGGCCAAAACTTCCAACACTATGTTGAACAGTAGTGGTGAGAGTGGGCACCCTTGTCTTGTTCCTGATTTCAGGGGAAATGCTGTCAATTTTTCACCATTGAGGGTGATGCTTGCTGTGGGTTTGGAGATTCCTTAAAAAACTGGAAATAGAACTGCCATATGACCCAGCAATACACTCCTGGGCATACACACCAAGGAAACCAGATCTGAAAGAGACACGTGCACCCCAATGTTCATCGCAGCACTGTTTATAATAGCCAGGACATGGAAGCAACCTAGATGCCCATCAGCAGATGAATGGATAAGGAAGCTGTGGTACATATACACCATGGAATATTACTCAGCCATTAAAAAGAATTCATTTGAACCAGTCCTAATGAGATGGATGAAACTGGAGCCCATTATACAGAGTGAAGTAAGCCAGAAAGATAAAGAACATTACAGCATACTAACACATATATATGGAATTTAGAAAGATGGTAACGAAAACCTTATATGCAAAACAGAAAAAGAGACACAGAAGTACAGAACAGACTTTTGAACTCTGTGAGAGAAGGTGAGGGTGGGATGTAGCGAAAGAACAGCATGTATATTATCTATGGTGAAACAGGTCACCAGCCCAGGTGGGATGCATGAGACAAGTGCTCGAACCTGGTGCACTGGGAAGACCCAGAGGAATCGGATGGAGAGGGAGGGGGGAGCGGGGATCGGGATGGGGAATATGTGTAAATCTATTGCTGATTCATGTCAATGTATGACAAAACCCACTGAAAAAATAAATAAATTAATTAAAAAAATAAATAAAAACAAGTTACAATGAAAAAAACAAAACAAAACAAACAGAAAAACAAACAAACAAAAAAAGAAAAAGACAGTGTTTATACACTATGTGCTAACACAGCCTCTCTGCTTTTTTTTTTTTTTTTTCATTTGGTGTCTCATTTTGAATGCTCACCACAATTTTTTGGGTATTTTCAGCTTTATGGATTTATGTGAGGGGGATGTGTGTATATGTATTTTCTATCCAATAGTCATGATTCAAATATTTGTCTTCTGCAGCTAATAATGGGAGTGCTAGATATCTGCAGCCCTTTGGTTTGTTCTTTGCTTCTAATCTGAAAAATGCCTCAGGCCCTCTCCTTATCCCACTTTGTTTGGAGTGCAAGCAAGCTTACATCTGTGATCATCACTATAACTACTGAATTGAGTTTTAGAACATTTTGTTCCTGTTGTGGAAATCACCAGGAGGCTGGATTTAGAAATCAGTGGCTATGCTTGGGTAGAAATGGAGGTCCTATGAGCCTCTCTTTAGAACATAACTTTATATCTGAGCATCCTTGTACCTGGAGTAAGTGAGTGAAGTCGCTCAGTCATGTCCGACTCTTTGCGATACCATGGACTGTAGCCTACAAGGCTCCTCTGTCCATGGAATTTTCCAGGCAAGAGTACTGGAGTGGGTTGACATTTCCTTCTCCAGAGGATCTTCCCGACCCAGGGATGGAACCAGGGTCTCCCGCATTGCGGCAGATGCTTTACCATCTGAGCCACCAGGGAAGCCCTTGTACCTGTAAGCTGTCAATAAATGGAGTGAAAACTGACTAAGGAAGGAGGAAGCGAAGTGATGAACCAGGTCAGAGGGGTGACCCCTCTAGGTAAAGCCATTAAATATTGATGGCGTGGGGAAAAGGATGGTAAAGAAAAATTGGGATAAGAAAGAGCTCTCTGAATTTCTTACCCTGTTCCCTACTCCACCAAAAAACAAACAAACAAAAAAGGTGCCAAAGGCCTGAGAGAAATTGTTTAGTGAGGATGATTAGGAGAAATTTGAAAATGCAGCAAGCTAGCAGATGGGTAATATTTTGGAGTCTTACTATAACAAAATCTCTTATGGAGCAAATTCAAGACAGAGTAAGTTTTGCTTAAATCCAAAGGTAAGGGAATTAGTATACTAGTGTATGGAATATAGAATAGATTTGTGTTTGTATTTTCTATTTCTGGACTCAGAAAGACTAGAGATGACATCTTAGCTCTGCTGCTTTCTACCTGAGTAAACTGTGGGCAAGTTAATCCTAACTAGAGTTGATTTTCTCATCTGTGAAATGGGGATCCTAATAGTTTCTATCTCACAGGATTGTGATGGAAGGAGATTATGCCCAAAGGGCACTTGTCACCTGAGTGCTTGGATTATAGAGCATCTTTAATTAATTGTAGTTATTATTGTTTTAATGACATTCTGTCCCAAATACTCTGACAATGCTTTACATATATTAGCTTATTTAATTCCCACCACATGAAAGTAGATGTTATTGCTAGCCTTCCCCATTTTATAGAAAGGAAAATGGAAGACATAAAGAAGTTCAATGATTTTTTTCATTCAAGACCAGATGAACAGTAAATAGTACAGCTGAAACTTCATCTCTAGTCTGTAGGCCTCCAAATCCTGTTTTTTCTTTTCTACTACATCATACTGACCTCAATATAAGATAATTAAGTTTATATTATACTGATAACTCCAATCATGCCTGTTTTCTAAATAGAATATGTCATTAATATAGGTAGAAAATTTAAATAATGCAAGAAAACAGTATAGCATTGTAAGTGTTGGATTTATATAAGTGAAACAATCTCTAATGACATCTCTTTGCATACTAATGCACAAAAATACCCTCTTCAAAAGATATAATCATTAAAGTATTCAATATCCACTTATTTTGCAATTGTTCTTTCTCTTAGGGCTGGAGAAGGAAATGGCAACCCACTCCAGTATTCTTGCCTGGAAAATTCCATGGACAGAGGAGCCTGGCTGACTATATTCCAAGGGGTCACAAAGAGTTGGACACGACTGAGCACACATGCATTTCTCTTAAGGCAGAAGAATAGTGAAAGGATCTTAAATATTCTCTGTTTATGCTTTTTATAGGCAGATACTCATCTATATGACATGGAACAGCCTGTATTCTTATCTCTGTAAATCTTTAGGGGTGAAGTATCACTTAACTCATAAATGGTGTTTACTTAGGATACAAATCTATAATTGGTCGCTCAATGTGAAATACCTTAAAAGGACTTTTCACATATATCGATTCTTTTCATGTTCATTCATTGTTTCAACAAATATTTAGTAAATGCATAATCTGTTTCAGTAACTGTTCTAAGTGCTGCAGACAGAACAGCGAATAAAAAATAAAACACACAAAAACTCCCCTGCTCTCCTGCAGCTTATGTTCCAGTGACTGGAGACAGATGATGAATGACGGCAACACAATAAAATGTGCATTATACAATGTGTATAATGTGAAATGGAAAAGTAAAAAGGAGGGATCAGCAACTCTGGCTTGTGAAGGTGTCGCATTTATTATAGGTGATTCAGGAAATGCCATGATGAGATGTGATATTTAAGCTAAGACCTGAGGAAGGCCAAGGAGTGAGCTTCAAGGATGTCTGTAGGAGGAACATTCTAGCCAGAGGGAACAGGTGGCAGCGGTGTGTATTCTGTCCAACTTGGTTGGAACTGAACGAGCAGAGAGAAAACTAGTGAGAGCTGCCACCAGGAGCTAACAGAAGATCAGATTGTGTAGAGCATTGTTGCCCATTTTAAAGACTTCAAGGACATTTTTTTCTCTGAGAAACTGGGGACCCCATTGGAGATTTTGGAGCAGAGAAATGACATGATTTGATTTATTCCTCAGAGGACCTGCTGAGCAACTATGTTCACAATGGACTTTGTTATGCAGCTTTTTTCTCACCTCATTGTTTTTCATACATCCTTTCAGTATTTAATAGAACCACCTAGATACAGAAAATTCTCCTGTGGTTTTATAAGGACAACCTTTTTGAAGAGAAAATTTTTTTCTCTATTATATATTCTTTGTGTGTGTGTGTGTCTTTTAATGTATTTGTTTATTTTCTATTTTTAATTGGAGGAAAATTGCTTTACAATGTTGTGTTGGTTTCTGCCATACCACACCACCCATCAGCCATATCTCCTCTTGAGCTTCCTTCCCTCCCCTCCACCCCACCCCTCTAAGTCATCACAGAGTGCCATGCCAGGTTCCCTGTGTTGTATAGCAACTTCTCATCAGCTATCTGTTTTGCACATGGTAATGTAAATATATTGATGCAACTTCCTCTGTTTGTCCCAGTCTATCCTTCCCCCACTGTGTCCACAAGTCCATTTTGTATATCTGAGTCTCCATTCCATTATATATTCTTGCTTCCCTTGTTGGAGATTAATTGACCTTAGGTGTGTTGATTTATTTCTGACCACTCTATTCTGTTCCATTGATTCATATGTCTGTTTTTGTGCCAATATCATGCTGCTCTGATTACTGTAGCTTTATAGTATTGTCTCAAGTCTGGGAGGGCTATGCCTCTAGCGTTGTTCTTTTTCCTCAGTACTGCTTTGGCAATTCTGAGTCTTTAACATTTCTGTATAAATTTTAGAATTATTTTTCTAGCACATTTTAAAATTAATGTATATTTGCTATAAATATCATTTATTGTAAAACTTTTTCTCTTTTCGTTTGCTGACATCTTAAGACTAGAGACTCATTTAATGTTTTCCTCCTTCCTTCCCTCCTTTTCTCCCTCTTTTTTTCTCTTGCTCCCTCCCTTCCTTCTTTGCTTCTTTCCTTCCTTCCTTCAAATAGATTTAAATGTCAATGGAGTTACTTTGATAAGAGCTCCAAGCTATGATAATACAACCTGAGTGTGTAGCTTCCTTGGATTCTGTGCAAGGAATAAACTTCACGCACAAGTCGTTGGTTCTCTCCTTCAAAAATGAGGTCTTTTCTTGCTCCCCATCCTGTAGAAGTTATTCCTATGTGTAAAACAATATTAGAGAAATAAAAATCAAGGTTACTTTGCAACGGTTCTTCTCTCTTTTGGTGCTAGATAAATTTTTTATAATCTCATATTAAAATGCAGCTTTCAACATAATACTGTCCTCCTTCATCATTCTATCTCCATCTGTACTGCAGTTTTCTAACATTTATTTTCTAAACATTTGCTGACTCTGCCCTCCAAGACTCATAGAGGTGGTTATAAGTGAGAAGATTTACATGGATATGGAAATGACTTTGAGAAGATCTTTTAGCACTAAGGTTTTTAAAATATTTCACCTCAAGCTGATTACTTAAGGTCTTTGGAGATTTTGCTTTCATTCTATTATAAAGAAAATCATTATAAAATAAGTTGAATATAATGATGCATTATATAATGACTTGAAATGCCATGAAGATAAACAGCTTTTAAAGAAAAGAACAATTATTCTTAAGCTTTGGGATCAGGGGTAAGAGTATAATTGCTGTCCACACATAAATACAGCTTTTATTTTTTTTTTATTTTTATTTTTTTTTCCAGTGGGTTTTGTCATACATTGATCTGAATCAGCCATGGATTTACATGTATTCCCAATCCTGATCCCCCCTCCCACTTCCCTCTCCACCCGATTCCTCTGGGTCTTCCCAGTGCACCAGGCCGGAGCACTTGTCTCATGCATCCCACCTGGGCTGGTGATCTGTTTCACCATAGATAGTATACATGCTGTTCTTTTGAAATATCCCACCCTCACCTTCTCCCACAAAGTTCAAAAGTCTGTTCTGTATTTCTGTGTCTCTTTTTCTGTTTTGCATATAGGGTTATCGTTACCATCTTTCTAAATTCCATATATATGTGTTAGTATGCTGTAATGTTCTTTATCTTTCTGGCTTACTTCACTCTGTATAATGGGCTCCAGTTTCATCCATCTCATTAGGACTGATTCAAATGAATTCTTTTTAACGGCTGAGTAATATTCCATGGTGTATATGTACCACAGCTTCCTTATCCATTCATCTGCTGATGGGCATCTAGGTTGCTTCCATGTCCTGGCTATTATAAACAGTGCTGCGATGAACATTGGGGTGCACGTGTCTCTTTCAGATCTGGTTTCCTCAGTGTGTATGCCCAGAAGTGGGATTGCTGGGTCATATGGCAGTTCTATTTCCAGTTTTTTAAGAAATCTCCACACTGTTCTCCATAGCGGCTGTACTAGTTTGCATTCCCACCAACAGTGTAAGAGGGTTCCCTTTTCTCCACACCCTCTCCAGCATTTATTGCTTGTAGACTTTTGGATAGCAGCCATCCTGACTGGCGTGTAATGGTACCTCATTGTGGTTTTGATTTGCATTTCTCTAATGATGAGTGATGTTGAGCATCTTTTCATGTGTTTGTTAGCCATCTGTATGTCTTCTTTGGAGAAATGTCTGTTTAGTTCTTTGGCCCATTTTTTGATTGGGTCATTTATTTTTCTGGAATTGAGCTGCAGGAGTTGCTTGTATATTTTTGAGATTAATCCTTTGTCTGTTTCTTCATTTGCTATTATTTTCTCCCAATCTGAGGGCTGTCTTTTCACCTTGCTTATAGTTTCCTTTGTAGTGCAAAAGCTTTTAAGTTTCATTAGGTCCCATTTGTTTAGTTTTGCTTTTATTTCCAATATTCTGGGAGGTGGGTCATAGAGGATCTTGCTGTGATTTATGTCGGAGAGTGTTTTGCCTATGTTCTCCTCTAGGAGTTTTATAGTTTCTGGTCTTACATTTAGATCTTTAATCCATTTTGAGTTTATTTTTGTGTATGGTGTTAGAAAGTGTTCTAGTTTCATTCTTTTGCAAGTGGTTGACCAGTTTTCCCAGCACCACTTGTTAAAGAGGTTGTCTTTTTTCCATTGTATATCCTTGCCTCCTTTGTCAAAGATAAGGTGTCCATAGGTTCGTGGATAAATACAGCTTTTAATTCCAACAGCATTTACAAAGTTAAGGTCATAATTATAATGAGTACTTGCTGCTAGAAAGATAAGAGATTATTGTTTATGTTTTTGTATCAGCTCTGCTATTGGACATCTGCCTAAAAAGGCCAACCCAATAAACTTTTATTATTTGACTTTTTTTTTTTTGCATGTGTGTCCTTGGCACATGCTGTAGGTGGAATGAACCCTGACTAATGTGGCACGCCCTCAAGGGTACTGACATCCCAGCTATTGCAGATGCACAGACACACTGTCTAAGACTTCTTTTTCTTCTTCCCCCTTGAGACTGATAAAAACAATTCTACCATGAAATGCCTGGGTTTGCAGGCACTGAGAAAATAGTAGTATTTGGTTTTACTGGCACTGTCTAATGCTTATTCTGCTTTGCTAACACCCTAATTATGTGACTGTATTCAACATTTTCATGAGAGACTTCAATTGACACAATGTTACTAATCTTACCAATTTCAACTTTTTTAATAAAAAGAGAAGAAATCTTTTGATAGCACCAGCATCAAAGTCTCAGAATTTTGGAGATTATGGACTTTTAGAAATCAGACTTTAAAATTCCAATTTCATTTTCTGAATCATTAAAGAATATTGTGTTTCTGTTTGTACATGTATGTGGGTTTATCTTCAAGCCTTCAGTAAAAGTGAGACCATATATTTTCTTCTGATGTGTCAAATAATGATTTGGAAACTCTAGTATATAAAATAAAACAGTAGAGTGAAAGAACTTAGTGCCTTGAGGTATTTTCTTCTCTTTGCTTTAAATTATCTGGTTTACTTCTCCATTGAGCATGGACTCCAGACTTAAAAATCAATAATAGAGTTTAAGGATGAAGACCCTGGTGCCAAGTGACCTGGGTTCAAGTCTCAGTTCTGTCCTTTAGTTGTTCTATGACCTTGAGTAAGTCAGTTATTTCTCTGTGCTTTTATTTAGCTGTAAAAAATGGATAACAATATTATTTCCCTCATAATGTTGTTTTGAAGGCAAAATGACTTAATATGCAAGAACAAGATACAGCTATTTAGAACAATGCCTGGCACAAGATGAGTACCATATAAGTGTTAACTATTATTATTATGAATAATCATCTGCAGTAAATGAGTGTTGTTTATGACAGCCAAGCCACATATACAACAGTATTGCAGATCAGAATTGTGATACACACAACTTGCATGAATCCTGAAGGCATTGTACTGAGTGAAAGAACCTGGTATCCAAAGGTTACTGCTGAGGGATTACACTTACATAATATCCAAAAATGATAAAGCTGTAGGTATGGAAAACATGCCAGTTGTTTCTAGGAGTTATTACTGAGAAAATAGGGTGAATATAAAGAAGTTTCTATGCATGAACTTTCCATGCACTGATAATTGTGGTTTTTACATGGACCTAAAAATGTGTTAAAATTCACTGAACTGTATGCAGCCAAGTCAATTTTCTCGTATAAATTTAAAAAATAAAATAAAGAGATTGTTAAAGAAAGATAAGACAAGGCATAAACTGAAAGAAAATATTTTCAAAACACATGCCTAATAATGAGTATGTACCTAGAATATACAACACTTCTCAAAATTTATAATATGAAAATATTCTACCCAATTTAAAAATAAGATTGAGCAATGTTTCAACAAAGAAAACAAATATGCATATGAAAATATACTCAACATCATTCATGATTAGAAAATTTCTATTTGAATGGCTTAATAAAAACTCACAGTACCGCGTACTTATGACAACGCAGAGAATTTAGACATCTCATACACTGCTGGTGGGAATATAAAATGTTTTAGTCATTCTGGAAAATAGGTTTGTAATTTTTTTGTAAAGATAAATATATAGTAACCAATATAACCCAGTAATTCCATTCCTAAATTTTTAATCTGAAAAATATGTTCTGATAAAAATGAAATTAAATATGAAAACTTATTTTCACAAGAACACTTGGGCATCAATGTTTCATTCAGGCATGTTAATAGCCACCTCAAATTTCAACTTGTGAATGGGTAAATAAGCTCAGACACACCCTTGCAAATGAATACTGTTCCGCAATAAAAAGGAGCATGCTACTGATACAAATAACGATATGGATAAATCTCAAATGTATTAGGCTAAATGCAAAAGTCAGATTCAAAGGGCTACTACATTCTGTATGATTGCATTTATATGATATTCTGGAAAAAGCAAACATATAGGGGAAAAATATGCCGGTGCTTGCTAGGGACTAGGGTGTGAGGTTGGTATAGAATCCACCTGCAATTCAGGAGACACCGGTTCCATCCCTGGGTCGGGAAGATCTGCTGGAGAAGGGATAGGCTACCTACTCCAGTATTCTTGGTCTTCCTTTGTGGCTCAGCTGGTAAAGAATCCGCCTGCAATGCAGGAACCCTGGGTTCCATCTCTGGGCTGGGAAGATCCCCTGGAGAAGGGAAAGGCTACCCACTCCAGTATTCTGGCCTGGAGAATCCCACGGACTGTATAAGTCCATGGGGTCACAAAAAGCCAGACACGACTAAGCAACTTTCACCTTCACTTTCTTTCAGGGTATGAGGGCAATGTTTGATTATAGAACAGCAAAGGGAACTTGGCAATGTGATGGAAAGCTCTGTGTGTGACTGTGCTGATGGTTACAGCAATACTCATTCATTAAGGTTTATAGAACTGTACACTAAAACAGATGCATTTTCTAGATATAAATGATATATCAATAATTTGAATTAACATATACGGTTACAGAGGTGGTATGATATTCCAAATTGAAGAAACCGAGCAATGGGCATTTGAGGACTTGTTACATAATCTTCTTTGTTTTGCATATATTCAAAAAGTAGAAAGCAAACAAAAATCAAGGAGGCCAACACCTATTGCTGGCAGGAATTTGGGTAAAAATAAGATGCTCCTAAATTGCTGATAAACATAAATTGTCATAGAGTTTTCTTTTTTTTAAAACAATTTTGTAACAGCTGTTAGAACTTGAAGCTACATAAACCCTTTCTCCCAGAAGACCCACTATTTGGATCTCTTCCACAAAAATAAGAGCTTCAGGTTTTTGAAGGTATCTGTACAAGGATGTTTATTATAGCATTGTACTTAGTGGTAAATGACTGAACACAGTGAGTGCCTATAAACGGAGCTCTCCCAAAACACTCCCTTGTGATACCCACTTTATAGTCAGTCACTTGTCCCAATGGCACAACAACTTAATTACAGAACAGCTGCACTCTGAAATAATGTGCAGATACTAAAAAATCATGAATCATAGTATTAGTTTACAAATTGAATAAATGATGAAGTAATTCTTCATATCTAATTCTGCCTTAACTCCAGTGTTTGTATACCTGACCTCTATGTGCTACTACATTTAAAATTTTCCCATTTTTTCCCCATGGTATGTTCTTCCTGGCCTTCACCTTATCTCACTTAGGTAGTAAGGAACTGAGATTAGGGTTTTGGGCAAAAATGAAGGGCAGTTGAGATTGCTGAGCTTTTCTTGGAAGCAGCAGTCTCACTTCTCAGTTGGGCAATACCCACTCACTAGTATGGTGCACAAAATATTTGGCATTCTGTGGATAATTTGTGGCCCTGTGAAACAGGCAGGGTGGGAAGCATCCGTCATTCCTCACTGGAATCCTTGACTTAAATGCTGAGGCCAGGTTCTAAAAATCTATTGTACTTGTCAGGTACTTCCATGTATCTTACACTAGATTTTTAACCATAACATATAAGTGACTTTCAAAACTCAAAGTGCAACATAGATAAATCTATACAAAGAGCAGTACAGCAGCATCACTACTAGGTAGAAATTGATGTATTTATCCCCCATTTTCCAGAGGACCACTTGAAATTAAAATTAAATTAAAGATGTGGGAGTTGAAAGTTGGGGTTGCCTCTGTTGTACCTAGGTGCCAGCACAATCAACTTTTCCTATCAGAAATGTAATCATCTTTTGTATAACATTGTTTCAGACAAGTGTGTTTACTGATCTGATTTAAAAGGGTTTTGCTTTATATCTTCCTCCATTCAAGATATTTTCTGATGACTTCAGCATGTCTTGTGTTCTTTTCCACTATTTTGTCTTTTTTTTTTTTCTGTCTTGCTTATATTATAGTCTTGCCTTCTCTGCTAGACTATTCCGCTTGGAAAGCAGTTTTGTCCTGTTACACTAAGCACAGTGTGGGAGGCATAATAGTTGTAAAAAAATGAAGACATTTTGGTTCCTTGATTCATTGGTCTTGGAAAATAACTGGCATTATCATTTCTTTTTCTTTTCTTAATTTCTCTTATCAGATTTTATACAAGAACAACAAAACATCAGTACCGTGAATTTAAATCTTCATATCCATTTCCTGTTTGCATTTAGTCAGTGAGAAAGCCAAAGGCTAGGTTGCACTGTTTACCATCATGAAGCTACACTGGTTTCTCATCTTGTGAGGTGAGGTATAGAGCTAAATTTTACGAAATGGAGGATGTCTCCCATCCTCCCTGTTTCACACGGCCGCAAATAATCCACAATATGCCGAATATATTGTGCTGTTATGCATTATCCATTTAATGCTCTCCCACATTTACTGTTTGGAGCCATGTGCCTGTATGGGCTTCAAGTTCTAGTGCTATCACTTTCAATGCTTAAGGCAGTTTGGTGTAAGTGTAATTATTTCCTGGGATCTCTTTTGCCAGGTTGGAATCTTAGACAAGCAAAGAAGTAGCAATAAAATGTCACGTAAAATCCAATACATATCCAATTGGCATATTTCCAAGAAGAGTGTCTCAACAAAAAATCTTTAGTCTATGTCTAATTGGCATTTTAGGTTAACTGATGATTCTGTTAAATAGATCAATTGAATGAGAGAAAAACAGAACTAATTTTTGCTTTCTCCTGTGAAACATGATCTCTCTACGGATGTGAATAATTTTGTTTTCATTCCCATTATCTTCAAATTATTGCATTATTAGCCATCTTGGCAACAACAATAATAAACGCGGAAAGGCCATGTTTTCCCTGCTGAGTCATCCCAGTTTCTCACTGGAATCCTTGACTTAAATGCTGGGGCTAGGTTCTGAGAATCTGCTGTACTTGTCAGGTACTTCCATGTATCTTACAGTCGATTTTTAACCAAAATATATGAATGACTTTTGAAAACTGAAAAACTGAATACACAATAAGCATCTGAATTAGGAGGGCTTCCCAGGTGACACTAGTGGTAAAGAATCTACCTGCCAGTGTAGGAGGTGCAAGAGATGAGGTTTTGTCCCTGGATCAGGAAGATCCTCTGGAGGAGGAATGGCAACCCACTCCACTATTCTTGTCTGGAGAATCCCATGGAAGAGGTGCCTGGTGGGCTACAGTCCATGAAGTTGCAAAGAGTTGGACATGACCGAGCATACACTCCACATGCCATAATTTAAGCATACACAGGTCTCCCGCATTGTAGGCGTATTCCTTACCAGCTGAGCCCCAAGAGAAGACCAATAATACTGAAGAGGGTAGCCTATCCCTTCTCCAGTGGATCTTCCTGACCCAGGAATCAATCTGGGGTCTCCTGCATTACAGGCAGATTCTTTACCAACTGAGCTATCAGGGAAGCCCTAATTAAGCATAACATTCATAATTATAGCTCAGCCCCTCCTATGATTAGGAACAAGGACAGAAAACCCAAGGAATGGTTTTAAGGAGTTAAATGTGGACATTCTTGACTTTCCAAATATCAACAACAACAAAAAAAGATAGGTTGTTTTTCCAGCCCTTTCAGGTAAGACTAATGACAAGCCTGAGAGTCTTGTGGGAATTTTGAAAGTTCAAGCTTTCTGTTTCCAGTTTGTTCAGTACTGGAAATGCCCAGGATAATTTCCCCTGAAAACACATTGGTCTTCTTATTCTTTCAAACATGAATCAGAAATTAAAGGGCATCTAAGGCACTTGATGAAGAAGGAAATGGCAACCCACTCCAGTATTCTTGCTGTATTAGGAAATCCCATGGACAAAGGAGTTTGGTGGGCTACAGTCCATGGGGTTGCAAAAGAGTCAGGTATGACTTAAAAACTGATCAAAAACATTTGAAATCATGCCTCAAAGACTCTACAAGTACCTGAGACCCTTGGGGGTTGTGAGCCTTGAATGTTCTGTTTTGCCACTCTCTACTTTACCCTTTAAGAAAGTCTGATCATCCCAGCCTTGTGGCCACCAGAAGACTTTGTTACTTTCTCTTTCTGACAGGACTTTCAAATTGCTGGAGATAATCCCATTAATTTTCAGATTGTGGGTAACTGACAATATCCATTAGTTTTGGATTCCACAGCTCTCCCTGGTTTCTTCATTCATTCAGTTCAGTTCAGTCGCTCAGTTGTGTCCGACTCTTTGTGACCCCATGAATCGCAGCACGCCAGGCCTCCCTGTCCATCACCAACTCCCGGAGTCTAGCCAAACCCATGTCCATTGAGTCGGTGATGCCATCCAGCCATTTCAACCTTTGTTGTCCCCTCTCCTCCTGCCCCCAATCCTTCCCAGGATTAGGGTCTTTTCCAATGAGTCAACTCTTCGCATGAGGTGGCCAAAGTATTGGAGTTTCAGCTTCAACATCAGTTCTTCCAATGAACACCTAAGTCTGATCTCCTTTAGGATGGACTGGTTGGATCTCCTTGCAGTCCAAGGAACTCTCAAAAGTTTTCTCCAACCCCACAGTTCAAAAACATCAGTTCTTCAGGGCTCAGCTTTCTTCACTGTCCAACTCTCACATCCATACATGACTACTGGAAAAACCATAGCCTTGACTAGATGGACCTTTGTTGGCAAAGGTTTCTTCATTAGTTGTGTTCAATTATGATTTCTTGTAGCCTTCCATTAAAGTGGGCTCATGTGTGGTGTTATGTTTAGACTAATATCAAAGCATAATTGTCTTTGTTTAGATTCCCCAGAAGTGGGCACAAAGACAAGGATTTGTGTGTTATTTCTTAAGGGGATGCTCCCAGGAGAATCCAAGAAGGAAGTTATAGAAGCAGGAAAGAGAAGTGGAAGAAGCCAAGCTGGGCTTTAGGCTTTGCATTAGCCTTTGGTCTGGTGCTACAGGGGCACTGGTGCACAACTAACCTGCACAGTTTGTAGCTTGGCCTTCATACCCCTTCAGGAGAGCCTCGCGATTCTCCCTTTGAAATTAAACTCCCAGGTACTTCTGACTTCTTGCGTGATCAAAGTAATTCTAAAAACCCAAAGGTGGGCCTCTAAACAGTTTGCGGGTGCAAATCCTTAGGATAAGCTCACAGAAATGCAGAATTTACCTGCAGAGTTGATAAAGGAGATCTGGGGGACATCAGCAACATTTGCTACAGTATTTTTTAAAAAGGAGAAATGAATGAAAGCACCTACTATGTTATCAAACAAAGCTGAATTTAAGTCTTATCTGAGCACTTCCTGTGTTACATTAGGCAAGTTACTGCTTCTCCTTGATCCTTGGTTTCCGTCATATATAAAATGCTCATGATAGTAATGTCTATATTATCTTTATAGGACTAAATTTGAAAACCTATACAAAGCTTTTTTTTTTCTCTCTTAGTATCACTTAAGTGTGGAATCTTAAATAAAATCAAACTCATAGAGACAGAAAGTAGAGAATGTTTGCCAGGGGATGGTATGTGGGGAAAATAGGAAGAGCATGGCAAAAATTCTTGAAATGGGAGTTAAGGGAAGGGATTGGATTCCCAAATAAAAGTAGACATGTTATCAGAAATCTGTACAGAAAGTAGGTCTTGGGGAGAGAAGAGGACTAGAGACAAGAGGCAGTTACAACTGTCCAGTCAAGGGACTATAAAAAATATAAACTAAGGAAGCCAAACTGAGATGAAGAGGGAATAGTGATAGTCAAGAGGTATTTTGGAAGTATAATTGAAATGATTTTTATGTTTGGTTGATTAGAATTAGGAGTATCAAAGAAAGACCTCTGTTTCCAGCTTTAGCTCTCATATCTGCATGTCCAGTATTTAACTTTAGATGTACCTAGACTCCATTTTCCCTGTAATATTGTGAGGGTTTTTCTCTGTACTTTTCCTTGATTCCCTTTGAGCCAGATTGCTTCTTAATAGGCACCCCATCAGGCAGCAGGTCCAGGTTCACAGGATTGTTAAAGCTCATCATTCTAGTGTCAGAGTTCAAATATTTGTCTCCCAGTACCCATGAACAGGACAAGAAAGAATTTTGATTGGTCCTCATTTGAAATACTGCCTATTATGTGCTGCATTGTATTTCCCTCTCCCCCAAGTCACTCATTGAAGTCCTACCTCAAAATGTGACTGTATTTTGAGATAGGGCCATTAAAAACATAATTAAGGTTAAATGAGGTCAAAGGTAAGGGCCTCTTTTAGTCAGGGTTTCCCAGAGAAACAGAAGTAATAGGATCCACGTATGTAGAAAGAGATTTATTTTAAGACATTGGTTCATGTGACTGTGGAGGCTTGGAAAGCAAAAGGGAGGTTTGCATTTCAGAGACTCAGGAAAGAGTTGCAGTTTGAGATCGAAGGCAGCGTGCTGGCAAACCAGAAGGAGCAGATGCTGCAGGTGGAGACTGCAGGCTGTCTGCTGGCAGGACTTGCTCTTGTGTGAGGGAAGGTAAACTTTTGTTCTATGTAGGCATTTAACTGATTGGATGAGCTTTCAGCTCTTGGCCAATCCCTGGTCCAGCCATATGTGATCACAGCTGTAGAGATGGTTTTATTTACTTAGAACATGAAACATACACCATAGCAAAACATCTAGGAAATAAAATTAGTGCTACTTTTCTGAATCATTAAGGATTCCTCCACCATGAAATCAAACTGAATAGCTCAGAATCCATAGATGATGATGAATGATCATTACAATGATAATGGTGGTTATGATGATGATAATGTGATAGTTATCACTAAAATTTCTCTTTAAGTGAGTATTTTACTTACTCATTTAATTTCCAAAACTACTCTACTAAGAAAGTAGTAGTATTAACAAATTTCAAGGACATGGAAAATAAGCAGAGTTTAAATAGGTTGCCCTCCTCTTCAAAATTAGTAAGTATTGAAGAAGGCAAAACAGTACTGTAATCAGACGCCTAGTTCTAAAAAGTGCTTTAGCTTTGATGAATAGTCTCAATGGACCATGATAATTTCTTTGGTGTTTTCCCCAAAAGTACTTCAGAAGTTGCCCAAGGATTATTTTTTAGGAAGCACATCATTTTGAATTCAAGAAGAGATTACATCCTGCAGAGAGAGAGGGAGTTGTAGGGAGTCCCAGAGCTGAAGGCTGAGATTCCAAAACTCTCCTGCTTCTGAGATTGTGCTGAGTGGCTTTCACCATTCACTTAAGATTAAACATTTCAAACTCAGATTGTAGTGACCACTAGCTTAACCATAAGGGTGATGAGTTTGGGGTTTCATTTCTCTTATGAAAGTGCTCACTTTCTTACTTTTGCTGGAAAAGTGTATAAGAACTCCCACCTTCCTTACTCAGCACTATAAATTGCTTGTTTGTTGACACTGCATATGTATCTTTGAGAAGTTATAGCTTTTAAAAAAATATAGTTTCAAGTTTTTGTTCTTCTGCAACCAAATAAGAATTATGTTTGAGCAACATCTCCCTTTAGGTGATAGAAGTTTCCACCAACTCATGTTTCCAAAACTATTGAAATCACTATCTCCATCACTTATTTCATAGCTAGGTTAATCACACAACAATACATGTAATATCTTCATATTATTATAGATAGTGTGTCAGTGAGATCTGGCAATATTGATACAATCCAACATATCTGATGAATCTGATAAAGTGTCTTTATTTTGCTAGCTTTGAAAATATTAGTTGACTGAAAGATGACTTTACACAGGTGTCAGAAGGAGAATAATTCAAGTTCTCATATATCAATTAATAACTAATTACAATATTATATATTTTTAAGTAATCACAAATAATTCTACACAACAGAGCTAGAGTACCCGGTGTTCTGTAGCTGAATAAATCACTAACTTTGTCCATATCTTTGCTATTTGGTGAGTAAGCAACTAAGAAAGGGTAGAAGCTTCCATAGGGATCTGTGAGGATCTTGGAGAGCAGTGTTCCTGGCCATTGGGCTTCATCTTTGCTCCTTACATCTTCTTTCTTGTGTTTGGACTATGAGTAGCAGCTCCAGCTCCTTCAGTTTCATTGTATCCACTACTGTTTTTGAGCAAGGTCCTCCCTTTCCTGAATTTCCTGTGGAACACAAAGGATTCTCATAGATTCTCTTATCTCCCAGTTCCTAATGTAAGTACAGTAACTATGGAGAGTTTCTAAGATTTTCACTCTGTTGGTTACCATGGGAATCCAATGGGCAGTAAAACAGTGCCAGTTTTACCTTCTCACCATACACACTAAACCATGTTTGCCCCTCAGCAGTGGAAATAGGCACTTACAGATAAGGAACTGAGAGCAAGAAAACTTGTGGTGATTGCAGCAAATGAACTGTTCCCTCTACACTAAGTGAATTACTTAGGCACATAAAGAGCTTTCTTCTGCTTCCTATTATGTGCCTCTAATGGGCCAGGCTGATTTTGAATGTTGGCATAGGCTGTCCATTTCTGCTACTAAATTAAGAGCTAAAAAAGGATCAAATGCAAGGATTATTAGAGTGAAAATTATACTTTTCCCAAAAGTCTCAGATGTAAGTTCCACTTCAGTTCCATAGTCTTTGTTCTTAGTCCAGTGCCAAAGACAAATTGTCACAAGCAGTAGGCTTATCTAAAATATGGGGCAGAAGCATATGGGCAGAGAGGGGAGTGATTCAAGAGGGATGGGAGAGATGTGCTGGGAGAGCCGACAGTCACTTTAAAGGAAAAAATCTCTTAGGTCATAATCATGTAGATAAATGTCAGCTTCACTTTCTTTCAGTTGTTCCCTCAGAACTTTCACAAGGTTGTCCCAGTCTAAGAGTTCAAATCAGATCATATGTATCACTAAGGACACGGTGTGTGCTAAGTCACCTCGGTTGTGTCTGACTCTTTGCGACCCTATGGACCATAGCCCACCAGCCTCCTGTGTCCATGGGATTCTTCAGGCTAAAATACTGGAGTGGATTGCCATGTCCTCCTCTAGGGGATCTTCCCAACCCAGGGATTGAACCCAGAATTCTTATGTCTCTCCTGCATTGGCCAGCAGGTTCTTTACCACTAGTGCCACATGGGAAACCCCTAAGGACATGGCTTTGATTTTAAATCAGGAGAAGCCACTGAAACAATTTAAGTAGAGAAATGTCAAGATCTAATTTATGCTAAGTAACCTCACTCTGGCTATAGAGAGTCAAGTAAAAAGAGCCAAAAGGAGAAGTAGGAAGATGAGTGGGGAGCTGTGGCAATAGTCTTGGTGAAAGCTCCTGGCCAGCACACTGGAAGGTGATTTAAGTAGAACTCAGACATCCATGTGACTCTGCCTCAGTCACTGAGCCAGGCTCAGTCAGATTAGAGACTCCTCCCTAGGCTGCAGTAACAGACCACTCCCTTTTCTGGTCAGTTTTTGGGCAATTTGCCTCTGAAAATAATTTTTTGAGAAATTTCTATCTTTTAAACAGAAAGAGAACAGAAAAGAATAATTTGACATACTTGTGGGCAAAAGTAATAGGAGGACAGTCTTTCAGCATAAAAAAAAATTACCCCAAATCAAAGACATGAAAGTGCTGGATGGCTCTTATAAATGTGTTTTGCATCATGTAAATCATGTTAAATTTGAACGTGAGAAATGACATTTCAGTGGGAAGGTTATATGTCATTTTCACCAAATTAATTCATTTTCTCTCAGACACTAGTCAGGGGTCACCTCAACCTATGATCTAATGTGAGAAGCATAAGCCAGATCAATGAATCTATGAAATGCTTTGGGTGAGGTGCTGCCTCCTATGTCTGTAGGTATCTTAGTTATATTAGGCTGACACTATTTAATAGCAGATATTATGGAGCTAATTCTGCATCTGCTTTTTGATTATTAGAAAAGTGGTGGCTTCCATCTAGGGAAATGAATTTCTGACATTTGTTTCCAAGCTGGCAAAGCTTTAAAGACTAGTGCAAAAAGCATTTTTACTGTTACATTCATTATGAGATATTAAAGGACTAAGTTCCAGAATTACATTTTCTCTTCATATTCTTCATCATCCTTTATTATAAGCCTTTTGGCCTTTTAAAAAAAAACATGTAAAATAAAAGCTGAAGCAACTTGAGCAACTTCTAAGGACTTATCTTGTGTTTTAGAGAAGAAAGATCTGTATGATTCCTTTTATATGCCTCTTCTATATCTGTCTTTAGAGTCAATCCAGTTCATTATGTATATTCACTCATTCATTCTATAATTATTACACCCCTATTATGTGCAGGAACTGTAATAGGTGCTGTGCAACTGTTAATGACAAAATGGATTTAATTCTTGCATACCTGGAGTTTTCAAGATTATTTGATTATTATAAAAAGCATCTTCACTGCTATACTCATTATGGAATATTAAAGGATCAAGTTCCAGGATTAATTAAACATAATTACAGTGTTATGTGATATGTACAATAAAAATTCACAGAGAGTGCTATGGGTCTTTGAGGGGGTGGGAACTAATTCTGCCTGAGAGAAGGGTCTTTACAATGAAAATGATGTTGAGTAGACTCTTAAGAGTGTCCTAGATATGTGGATGAGGGAGTTGGGGTGGAATTAGATGTCACCTATATGGCCACACATGACACATAGAAAAGTTTTCTTTGTTTTTTTCATTAACAGAAAAAGAAGAAACAAATTTGTGAACCCAAACTTCTTCATATTGATAGCTTATGGTGAACGATGTCAGATTTGTGATCTTGAAAGAAGAAGATTTAGCTTTAGGACCAGGGACCAGGCTTGATCACTCAAGAGCTTTTCAGTAGCAGAGTTTTATTAAAGTAAGAAAAGTGACGGAGAAAGCTTTTGACATAGAAATCAGAAGGGGGATGGAGAATGCCCCCCTAGCTAGTCTTATCAAGGCCTTGTATACTTTTTTCAGACCCACTCCCACAACATACATCTTAGAATGAAAAATAGAAAGATCTTACCAGACCCACTCCCATAATATACATTTTAAGATGACAGGATTAGTCAGAAGGTTCTTGTTAAGGAGAAACATGTCCTCGAGCAAGATACATTGTTATACTGACTCCAGTTCAGTTCAGCTCAGTTCAGTCGCTCAATCCTGTTTGACTCTGTGACCCCATGAACCACAGCACGCCAGGTGTCCCTGTCCATTGCCAGCTCCTGGAGTTTACCCAAACTCATGTCTGTTGAGCCGGTGATGCCATCCAACCATCTCATCCTCGTCCCCTTCTCCTTCTGCCCTCAATCTTTCCCAGCATCAGGGTCTTTTCTAATGAGTCAGCTCTTCACATCAGGTGGCCAAAGTATTGGAGTTTCAGCTTCAACATCAGTCCTTCCAATGAAGACCCAGAACTGATCTCCTTCAGGATGGACTGGTAGAAGTAGAAGGTTGGAGGGTTTCTCTGAGGTCAGATTGTCAGGGTTCCCCTGCTGTAGGGTTGGGCCTTGATCACACTCCAGCAGCCATCTTGGCTGAGAACTCTGAGGCTGCTGTGGAGAATAGGGGAGAGGTTGCCCTAGCAGCTGCCCAGGCTTTCTTTGTCTTCAGGACACCTTCGTTTTCCCTTCTCTGCACTGGCCCAGACTTCCACTCCGAGAAGACATTACTTTTGGAGGATCAGAAAGAGGGCGTGTGGTACCTTGAAACACACCCACCAGCAATTTGTAACAAGGCTGCGCAGTGCAGGAGCGGCTAAGAGGAGATACCCCACATCCAAGGTCAGGAGCAGTGGCCGTGACTCAGTTCAGTTCAATCGCTCAGTCATGTCCAACTCTTTGTGACCCCATGGACTGCAGCACACCAGGCCTCCCTGTCCATCACCAACTCCTGGAGTTTGCCCAATCTCATGTCCATTGAGTCGGTGATGCCATACAACCATCTCATCCTGTCATCCCCTTCTCTTCCTGCTCTCAATCTTTCCCAGCATTAGGGTCTTTTCAAATGTCAGTTCTTCGCATCAGGTGGCCAAGGTATTGGAGTTCAGTTTCAACATCAGTCCTTCCAATGAATATTCAGGACTGATTTCCTTTAGGATGGACTGGTTGGATCTCCTTGAAGTCCAAGGGACTCTCAAGAGTCTTCTCCAACACCACAGTTCAAAAGCATCAATTCTTTGGCACCCAACTTTCTTTATAGTCCAACTCTCTCATCCATACATGACTACTGGAAAAACAATAGCCTTGACTAGACAGAACTTTGTTGGCAAAGTAATGTCTCTGCTTTTTATTTTTATTTTTTTAGGCAGGGGAAGTTTCTTCCAACTTTTTATTATGAAAAATTAGCACACACAAATTCTGATAAAACAGATAAATTTATACCTTGATACCCTATATCTGGATTTTTATATTTTGTTTATATAATTGTTTATATTTTGCTCTATTTGTACTCTGTATACACACACACACACACACACACACACACACACACATATATATATATATATATATGTATGTATGTATATTTTTTCTTTCCCTTTTTAAAAAAATTTATTATTTTACTTTACAATATTGTATTAGTTTTGCCATAGATTGACTTGAATCTTCCATGGGTGTACATGTGTTCCCCATCCTGAACCCCCCTCCCACTCCCTCCCCATCCCATCTCGCTAGGTCTTCCCAGTGCACCAGCCCTGAGCACCCTGTCTCATGCATCAAACCTGGACTGGCGATTCATTTCACATATGATAATTTACATGTTTCAATGCCATTCTCTCATATCATCCTGCCCTTGCCCTCTCTCACAGAGTCCAAAAGACTATTCAATACATCTGTGTCTCTTTTGCTGTCTCGCATACAGGGTTATCATTACCATCTTTCTAAATTCCATATATATGTGTTAGTATACTGTATTGGTGTTTTTCTTTCTGGCTTACTTCACTCTGTATAATGGGCTCCAGTTTCATTCACCTCATTAGAACTGATTCAAATGTATTCTTTTTAATGGCTGAGTAATATTCCATTGTGTATATGTACCACAGCTTTCTTATCCATTCATCTGCTGATGGACATCTAAGTTGCTTCCATGTCCTGGCTATTATAAATAGTGCCGCAATGAACATTGGGGTACATGTGTTTCTTTCATTTCTGGTTTCCTCAGTGTGTATGCCCAGAAGTGGGATTGCTGGGTCATATGGCAGTTCTATTTCCAGTTTTTTAAGGAATCTCCACACTGTTCTCCATAGTGGCTATACTAGTTTGCATTCCCACCAACAGTGTAAGAGGGTTCCCTTTTCTCCACAGCCTCTCCAGCATTTATTGCTTGTAGACTTTGGATAGCAGCTATTCTGACTGGTGTGAAGTGGTACCTCATTGTGGTTTTGATTTGCATTTCTCTGATAATGAGTGATGTTGAGCATCTTTTCACATGTTTGTTAGCCTTCTCTATGTCTTCTTTGGAGAAATGTCTGTTTAGTTCTTTGGCCCACTTTTTGATTGGGTCTTTTATTTTTCTGGAATTGAGCTGCAGGAGTTGCTTGTATATTTTGAGATTAATTCTTTGTCTGTTGCTTCGTTTGCTATTATTTTCCCCCATTCTGAAGGCTGTCTTTTCACCTTGCTTATAGTTTCCTTTGTTGTACAGAAGCTTTTAAGTTTCATTAGGTCCCACTTATTTATTTTTGCTTTTATTTCCAATATTCTGGGAGGTGGGTCATGGAGGATCCTGCTGTGGTTTACGTTGGAGAGTGTTTTGCCTATGCCTTCCTCTAGGAGTTTAATAGTTTCTGGTCTTACATTTAGATCCTTAATCCATTTTGAGTTTATTTTTGTGTATGGTGTTAGAAAGTGTTCTAGTTTCATTGTTTTACAAGTGGTTGACCAGTTTTCCCAGCACCACTTATTAAAGAGATTGTCTTTTCTCCATTGTATATTCTTGCCTCCTTTGTCAAAGATAAGGTGTTCATAGGTGCGTGGATTTATCTCTGGGGTTTCTATTTTGTTCCATTGATCTATATTTCTTTTGTGTCAGTACCGTACTGTCTTGATGACTGTGGCTTTGCAGTAGAGACTGAAGCCAGGCAGGTTGATTCCTCCAGTTCCATTCTTCTTTCTCAAGATTGCTTTGGCTATTTGAGGTTTTTTGTATTTCCATACAAATTGTGAAATTATTTGTTCTAGTTCTGTAAAAAATACCGTTGGTAGCTTGATGGGAATTGAATTGAATCTATAGATCGCTTTGGGTAGTATACTCATTTTCACTATACTGATGCCTCCAATCCATGAACATGGTATATTTCTCCATCTATTTGTGTCCTCTTTGATTTCTTTCACCAGTGTTTTACAGTTTTCTATATATAGGTCTTTTGTTTCCTTAGGTAGATATATTCCTATGTATTTTATTCTTTTTGTTGCAATGGTGAATGGAATTGTTTCCTTAATTTTTCTTTCTGTTTTCTCTTTGTTAGTGTATAGGAATGCAAGGGATTTCTGTGTGTTAATTTTATATCCTGCAACTTTACTATATTCATTGATTAGCTCTAGTAATTTTCTGGTGGAGTCTTTAGGGTTTCCTATGTAGAGGATCATGTCATCTGCAAACAGTGAGAGTTTTACTTCTTCTTTTCCAATCTGGATTCCTTTTATTTCATTTTCTGCTCTGATTGCTGTGACCAAAACTTCCAAAATTATGTTGAATAGTAGTGGTGAGAGTGGGCACTGTTATCTTGTTCCTGAATTTAGGGGAAATGCTTTCAATTTTTCACCAATGAGGATAATGTTTGCTGAGGGTTTGTTATATATAGCTGTTATTATGTTGAGGTATGTTCCTTCTATTCCTGCTTTCTGGAGTTTTTTTTTTTTTTTTTTTTTTAATCATAAATGGATGTTGAATTTTGTCAAAGGTTTTCTCTGCACCTATTGAGATAATCATATGGTTTTTATTTTTCAATTTGTTAATTTGGTGTATTACATTGATTGATTTTCAGATATTGAAGAATCCTTGCATCCCTGGGATAAAGCCCACTTGGTCATGATGTATGATCTTTTTAGTATGTTGCTGGATTCTGTTTGCTAGAATTTTGTTAAGGATTTTTGCCTCTATGTTCATCAGTGATATTAGCCTGTAGTTTTCTTTTTTGGTGGCATCTTTGTCAGGGTATTAGGGTGATGGTGGCCTCATAGAATGAGTTTGGAAGTTTACCTTCCTCTGCAATTTTCTGGAAGAGTTTGAGTATGATAGGTGTTAGTTCTTTTCTAAATGTTTGGTAGAATTCAGCTGTGAAGCCGTCTGGTCCTGGGCTTTTGTTTGTTGGAAGATTTCTGATTACAGTTTCAATTTTTGTGCTTGTGATGGGTCTGTTAAGATTTTCTATTTCTTCCTGGTTCAATTTTGGAAAGTTGTACTTTTCTAAGAAGTTGTCCATTTCTTCCAAGTTGTCCAGTTTATTTGCATATAGTTGCTGATAATAGTCTCTTATGATCCTTTGTATTTCAGTGTTGTCTGTTGTGATCTCTCCATTTTCATTTCTAGTTTGTTGATTTGATTTCTCTCCCTTTGTTACTTGATGAGTCTGGCTAATGGTTTGTCAACTTATTTATCTTCTCAAAAAACCAGCTTTTGGTTTTCTTGATTTTTACAATGGTCTCTTTTGTTTCTTTTGTATTTATTTCTGCCCTAATTTTAAAGATTTCTTTCCTTCTACTAACCCTGGGGTTCATAATTTCTTCCTTTTCAAGTTGATTTATGTGTAGAGTTAGGTTATTTATTTGGCTTTTTTTCTTGTTTCTTGAGGTAAGCCTGTATTGCTATGAACCTTCCCCTTAGCACTGCTTTTACAGTGTCCCATAGGTTTTGGGTGGTTGTGTTTTCATTTGTTTCTATGCATATTTTTATTTCTTTTTTTATTTCTTCTGTGATTTTTTGGTTATTCAGTAGCTTGTTGTTCAGCCTCCACATGTTGGAATTTTTAATAGTTTTCCTCCTGTAATTGACATCTAATCTTACTGCATTGTGGTCAGAAAAGATGCTTGGAATGATTTTAATTTTTTTGAATTTACCAAGGCTAGATTTATGGCCCAGGATGTGATCTATCCTGGAGAAGGTTCCGTGTGTGCTTGAGAAAAAGGTGAAATTGATTGTTTTGGGGTGAAATGTCCTATAGATATCATTAGGTCTAACTGGTCCATTGTATCATTTAAAGTTTGTGTTTCCTTGTTAATTTTCTGTTTAGTTGATCTATCCATAGTTGTGAGTGGGGTATTAAAGTCTCCCAATATTATTGTGTTACTGTTAATTTCCCCTTTCTTACTTGTTAGCATTTGTCTTACATATTATGGCACCCCTATGTTGGGTGTGTATATATTTATGATTGTTATATCTGCTTCTTGGATTGATCCTTTGATCGTTATGTAGTGTCCATCTTTGTCTCCTTTCACAGGCTTTGTTTTAAAGTCTATTTTATCTGATATGAGTATTGCTACTCCTGCTTTCTTTTGGTCTCTATTTGTATGGAATATCTTTTTCCAGCCCTTCACTTTCAGTCTGTATGTGTCCCTTGTTTTGAGTTGGGTCTCTTGTAGACAAAATATATAGGGGTCTTGCTTTTGTATCCATTCAGCTAGTGTTTGTCTTTTGGTTGGGTCATTCAACCCATTTACATTTAAGGTCATTATTGATAAATATGATCCCGTATCCATTTACTTTGTTGTTTTAGGTTCATGTTTATACACCCTTTCTGTGTTTCCTGTCCAGAAAAGATCCTTTAGCATTTGTTGGAGAGCTGGTTTGGTGGTGCTGAATTCTCTCAGCTTTTGCTTGTCTGTAAAGTTTTTATTTCTCCTTCATATTTGAATGAGATCCTTGCTGGGTACAGTAATCTGGGCTGTAGGTTATTTTCTTTCATCACTTTAAGTATGTCCTGCCATTCCCTTCTGGCCTGAAGAGTTTCTATTGAAAGATCCGCTGTTATCCTTATGGGAATCCCCTTGTGTGTTATTTGTTGTTTTTCCCTTGCTGCTTTTAATATGTGTGCTTTGTGTTTGATCTTTGATGTCTTGTGGTGTTTCACCTTGGGTTTATCCTGTTTGGGACTCTCTGGGTTTCTTGGACTTGGGTGATTATTTCCTTCCCCATTTTAGGGAACTTTTCAACTATTATCTCCTCAAGTATTTTCTCATAGTCTTTCTTTTTGTCTTCCTCTTTTGGGACCCCTATAATTCAAATGTTGGGGCATTTAACATTGTCCCAGAGGTCTCTAAGGTTGTCCTCATTTCTTTTAATTCTTTTTTTCCTCTCTGTTTCATTATTTCTACTATTCTATCTTCCACCTCACTTATCCTATCTTCTGCCTCTGTTATTCTACTGTTGGTTCCCTCCAGAGTGTTTTTTATCTCATTTATTGCATTATTCATTATATATTGACTCTTTTTTATTTCTTCTAGGTCCTTGTTAAACCTTTCTTGCATCTTCTTGATCCTTGTCTCCAGGCTATTTATCTGCAACTCCAATTTGTTTTCAAGATTTTGGATCGTTTTCACTATCATTATTCGTAATTCTTTATCAGGTAGAGTCCCTATCTCTTCCTCTTTTGTTTGGTTTGGTGGGCATTTATCCTGTTCCTTACCTGCTGGGTATTTCTCTGCCTTTTCATCTTGTTTATATTGCTGTGTTCTGGCAGTTGTTGGTTCCTCTTTATTGTGGAGGTTCTTCGCTGTGGGTGGGGTTGGATGGGTGGCTTGTCAAGGTTTCCTCGTTAGGGAAGCTTGTGTCGATGTTCTGGTGGGTGGAGCTTGATTTCTTCTCTCTGGAGTGCAATGAAGTGTCCAGTAAAGAGTTTTGAGATGTCAGTGGGTTTGGTGTGACTTTGGTCAGCCTGTATATTGAGGCTCAGGGTTATGTTCCTGTGTTGCTGGAGAATTTGCATGGTATGTCTTGCTCTGGAGCTTGTTGGCCCTTGGGTGATGCTTGGTTTCAGTGTAGGTATGAAGGCATTTGATGAGCTCCTATCGATTAATGTTCCCTGGATTCAGGAGTTCTTTGGTGTTCTCAGGATTTGGACTTAAGCTTCCTGCCTCTGGTTTTCAGTCTTATTCTTACAGTAGCCTCAAGACTTCTTCATCTATACAGCACCGATGATAAAACATCTAGGTTAATGATGAAAAGTTTCTCCCCAGTGAGGGACACCCGGAGAGGTACACAGAGTTACATGGAGAAGAGAAGAGGGAGGAAGGAGATAGAGGTGACCAAGAGGAGAAGAGGGGGAATCAAAAGGGGCGAGAGCAAGCTAGCCAGTAATCACTTCCCTGTGTGCTCTCCACAGTCTGGATCCCGCAGAGATGTTCACAGAGTTACACAGAGAAGAGAAGAGGGAGGAAGGAGACAGAGGTGGCCAGGAGGATAAAAGGGGGAATCAAAAGGAGAGAGACAGATCCAGCCAGTAATCAGTTCCTTAAGTGTTCTCCGCAGCCCAGAACACACACAGAGATTCACCGAGTTGGGTAGAGAAGAAAAGGGGCAGGGGGGAGATAGAGGAGACCTGGTAGAGAAAAGGGGGAGTCAAAAGGGGGAGAGAGCAATCAGGCCAGTGATCTCACTCCGAAGTAAAAATGGGTACTGAAGATTGGGTTCTTAAAGGTACAAAGTTGATAACAAATACCAAAAAGCAATGATTAAAAATCTAGAGTAGAGGTTAGATTCTGAAAAATATAATATTAAAAACAACAGCAACAAAGAAAACCAACCAACCAACCAAACAACAACAACATAAAACAAAGTCACAAAAATTATAAAATATATATATATGAAGTTTGCTTTAAAAATAGAGTATTTTGGGGGGAGGCAAGGTAATAGTAGGTTATAAAAATGAAAATTAAAGGAGTAATGGGGACTTAAAATTAAAATTAAATAAAAAAATTTTTTAATTTAAAAAATGATAATAGAAAAAATATATCTAAGACTTTCTCTGGAGCTGTTATGGACAGTGTGGTGTCAGTTCAGTTCATTTTCAGATAGTTCCTTGGTCCGGCTTCTGCTTCTCAGGGTCTATAGGCACTTCCTATGTAGTTGGTGCTAACTACAGGGTTTTAATCTATCACACCTGTCACTTCCAAAGAAGTTCCCTCTATTTCTCTTAGCTTCTTCTGTTTGCTGGTCTCTTCAGTGTCTAATTCTACCCTGACAGAAGGGGCGTGGTGGTGGTCACTTTTTTTAGTCTTACTTGTTCAGTCGGGCTTTGGGGAGGAGGGAACACTGCAAACAAATATCACTGGCGTGTGCTCACAGTGATTCAGCTGCTCTGGGTTTGCCCCCACTCACGGCGTGTGTGCTTTCCCAGTCTACACTGCTCAGACTAGGTTGCTCTGCCAGGAACTGTCTGATGTGGGCCCTGGTTTGCATGTACTTCCCAGGTCTAAGCCACTCAGGTTCAGGTTCTCCAGAACTTCACAAAGACACTGACTTGGTTGGGCCTGCATTTCGGCCCAGGCCAGGTCCAAGCAGCTCAGGTGACTAGGTGCTTGGCGCGCAGAGTCACTCTCAGTTGAAGGCTGTTACTTATCCCCTCCCCCGTCCCAGCCGCTAGGTTTTCTGGGTGTACAATGGGCATGTGTGTTTCTTCTGGGGAGCTGATCTGGCTGCGACCCTCTGGGCAGATATCAACTGCCCAGAATCCCAAGAAGTCTTGGTTAGCAACGAAGTCTGCTTGTAGTTTGGTATCTGATGCCTCTCTGGGGTGGTGATTGGCCCCTTCCGGCTCTGTCTGCCCTTGGCTGCCTGTGTCCGGCGGGGGATGGGCCGGTCTGCAGCCAGCTAGCTCTGCTCAGTCCTTTATTCTGTGAGCGTGCCTGGCAGTGTCTTAGGTTAGGGCTTTTTGCAGATAGCTATCCCACAGTCTAGGTTGCTATCTCAAGCTAGTTCACTCAGATTGCCCTAGGGGCATTCAGGCCCTGTCCTTACTCTAAGCAATGCAGCCCGCTCCTCCCTGCTCCTCCCCTGCTTGCTAGTGGGTGATGTGAGCACCTGGGCTGCTGCTTCGCTGGGAATTGCTGTTAGGCAAGTAATCTGTGGGTTTTAATTATTTATTTATTTTTCCTCCTGGTTATTTTGCCCTCTGAGATTCCAAGGCTCACCACAGACCCACTGGAGAGGGTGTTTCCTGGCATTTGGAAACGTCTCTCTTTTTTCTTTTTTTAAGACTCCATTCCTGGGACGGATCTCTGTCCCTACCTCTTTTGTCTCTCTTTTTATCTTTTATATTTTGTCCTACCTCCTTTCAAAGACAATGGGTTGTCTTTCTGGGTACCTGATGTCCTCTGCCAGCATTCAGAAGTTGTTCTGTGCAATTTGCTCAGCGTTCAAATGTTCTATTGATGAATTCGTGGGAGAGAAAGTGGTCTCCCCATCCCATTCTTCCGCCATCTTAGGACCGCCTCTGTCTCTGCTTTTTAATGTGCTGTCTAGGTTGGTTATAACTTTCCCTCCAAGGAGTAAGCGTCTTTTTATTTCATGGCTGCAATCACCACCTGCAGTGATTTTGGAGCCCCAAAAATAAATTCTGCCACTGTTTCCACTGTTTCTCCATCTTTTTGCCATGAAGTGACAGGACTGGATGCCATGATCTTCATTTTCTGAATGTTGAGCTTTAAGCCAACTTTTTCACGCTCCTCTTTCACTTTCATCAAGAGGCTCTTTAGTTCTTCTTTACTTTCTGCCATAAGGGTGGTGTCATCGGCATATCTGAGGTTGATATTTCTCCTGGCAATCTTGATTCCAGCTTGTGCTTCATCAAGCCCAGCATTTCTCATGATGTACTCTGTATATAAGTTAAATAAGCATGGTGACAATATACAGCCTTGACGTACTCCTTTTCCTATTTGGAACCAGTCTGTTGTTCCATGTCCAGTTCTAACTGTTGCTTCCTGACCTGCATACAGGTTTCTCAAGAGGCAGGTCAGGTGGTCTGATATTCCCATCTCTTTCAGAATTTTCCACAGTTTATTGTGCTCTATTGACTTAGACAAAGCAATGTGGAAAAGGACATTTATCCTTTTCTCCTTGAGAGCCCCAGACCCCTTTCTCCTCCTCCGGAAGCCTGGACTTCTATCACCCTACCTAGGAATTAACTCTCTCAATATAATTGGGGAAGTCAATGCCTATCTCCTTCAAAGGGTGAGCATCCCTATATCCATCTCCTCCATTTCATTTTGCAACACCCTCACCAGTCTTTGCTTCATGAGGCTTCCTCTGAATATCCAAGTCAAAAAGTAAATTTTCCTTGCTCTCAACTTATGAGCACTCACATTTATTGAATGTAAATATTTTGCTCATAGGTTCCTGATATAAAGCATCCCCTAACAGCAAGCAGAAGTCCTTATACCTAATAATCACATTATCGCTATCACCTTTGTGCCAGATACTATTGCAATTTTCACTTCAAAAATCCTCATCTTTAATTCTTAGGTATCCTGTGAGGTACTCAGTATTATCACTAACCTCATTTTATAGATCCAGAATCTAAAACTCTGTTCAGAGGATAACTTGTGTAATTGAGTCAGAGCAGGCCCATGAGCATTAGCACACCACTGTTAGTATGGGACCTTTAGCAGGAAACCCTTAGCATGGTGGTTAGAGGTCTTGATCCCTGAGGTGACAGGTACACTGCAACCTCTCACCTCCAGGCCCTGCATCGTAGGGGCTGATGGGTGAGCTGGGGGCTCAGGGACAGGCTGTGTCCTGTAGATCTCCAGAGGCTTTGCCACAGCTGCCCACTGGCCAGGAAACAAAGTACTTAATTCTGTGATTTCTGATTCAAATATTTTGTATATTTATATTTTAAAAATACCTTTTTGATTGATTAAAATTCTCTTAACATCTCCTCACCTTTAACATGTACTTATCACTTCATAGGAAATAGATGGGGAGACAGTGGAAACAGTGCCAGACTTTATTTTTATGGGCTCCAAAATCACTGCAGATAGTGATTGCAGCCATGAAATTAAAAGACGTTTACTCCTTGGAAGGAAAGTTATGACCAACCTAGATAGCATATTAAAAAGTAGAGACATTACTTTGCCAACAAAGATCTGTCTGGTCAAGGCTATGGTTTTTCCAGTGGTCATGTATGGATGTGAGAGTTGGACTGTGAGGAAAGCTGAGCACCGAAAAATTGATGCTTTTGAACTGTGGTGTTGGAGAAGACTCTTGAGCGTCCCTGCGACTGCAAGGAGATCCAACCAGTCCATCCTAAAGGAGATCAGTCCTGGGTGTTCATTGGATGCTGAAGCTGAAACTCCAGTACTTTGGCCACCTCATGTGAAGAGTTGACTCATTGGAAAAGACCCTGATGCTGGGAGGGATTGGGGGCAGGAGGAGAAGGGGACAACAGAGGATGAGATGGCTGGATGGCATCACTGACTTGATGGACATGAGTTTGAGTAAACTCCGGGAGTTGGTGATGGACAGGGAGGCCTGGCGTGCTGCGATTCATGGGGTCGCAAAGAGTTGGACACGACTGAGCGACTGAACTGAACTGAACTGAACATGCATTTACCACAAACTTTTCTTTTTAATCTTAATCTCTCAAAAAAGAATATTGTATTTTGCCATCCTTCTTTCAACCTTCAATGAAAAGCCCAAATCCAAAACAAGCCTAGTAGCTGGCCATTGTAAGCTACTACATTTCACACTCAGTTGCTAAATTATTCAAGCAGGAATCATTTGTCTACCATATATATAGTTGAATAAATTAGACTAAAATGTATGGTAGATTTATTAGCTAGTGTTTACTAATAACTTATCACACTCTCATTTGTTTGAAATATTATTAAAAAGTAATCCTTAATTAGATTAAATAAAAATGTCTATCTAGTATTAATGCACTGGAGGAAACATAATTACAGCCCATTGCCATACTATAAAAAACATTATGGTGATTCCTATTGACCAATGTTTGCTATTATATTTCAAAATGGGCATAATACAGACCATTCAATAACACTTTTGATTCCAAATATGAGCTTTTAAATGGTCAAACAGTTGGGAGAAACTGGGTAAGGGACACACAGGATCTCTCTGTATTGTTACTTACAATTGCTGTGGATCTAAAATTATTTAAAAAAAATGTTCTAAAAGAACAGTTGACATTTTCCATTGCTATACATAATACCCCATCCACTAGTTTTTTTTTTTTTTTTTCCCCTGCTTCTGAGAGTTGAATAGAAAAAAAAATAATACTTTCAGAAGTGTGATGATTCGAAAGTCTTTGCTTTTTTTTTTTTTTAGATCTTCACCAAATTCCAACATCATAGAAGCCACTACATCTTCAGAGGACATGTCTGAAATGCTGCAGTACTCAAATAAATATATAGTATCTGCTACTATAAAACTCTTAGAAGACCTTAGAAGAAAGGAAGTAGCCTTCACAGTCAATGAAGGAGCCCAAAATGCAGTACTTGGGTGCAGTCTCAAAAATGAGAGAATAATCCTGGTTCATTTCCAAGGCAAACCATTCAATATCACAGTAATCCAAAGCTGAAATCAAATGGTTCTATGAAGATCTACAAGTCCTAGAACTAACACCAAGAAAAGATGTCCTTTTCATCATAGGGGATTGGAATGCAAAAGTAGAAAGTCAAGAGATACCTGGAGTAACAGCAAAGTTTGGCCTTGGAGTACAAAATGAAGCAGGGAAAGGCTAACCGAGTTTTGTCAGGAGAACACACTGGGCATAGCAAACACCGTCTTCCAACAACACAAGAGACAGTTCTACACATGAACATCACCAGATAGTCAGTACTGAAATCAGATTGATTATATTCTTTGCAGTCGAAGATGAAGATGCTCTATACAGTCAGCAAAAACAAGACAGGGAGCTGACTGTGGCTCAGATCATGAACTCCTGGTTGCCAAATTCAGACTTAAATTAGTAGGGAAACCACTAGACCATTCAGGTATGACCTAAATCAAACCCATTGTGACTGATGTTGAAGCTGAAACTCCAATACTTTGGCCACCTGATTCGAAGAGTTGACTCATTTGAAAAGACCCTGATGCTGGGAAAGATTGAGGGCAGGGCAGAAGGGGGCAACAGAGGATGAGATGGTTGGATGGCATCACTGACTCAATGGACATGAGTTTGGGCAAACTCTGAGAGAGAGCGAAGGACAGGGACATTTGACAAGCTTCAGTTTATGGGGTTGCAAAGAGTCAGACAAGACTTAGTGACTGAACAACACTATAAAACTCAGGGACAAAGATATTTTGATTTGAAATATTGGGTAATTTCCATGATATTTCTGCATTTGGACCAGTAGGTTGGTTTTTGCTCATGTGTTCCAGAAAAATAGAAAACTGCAGTATAGCCTCGTGGTTAAGTGTGTAGGTTCTAGAGTCAGGCTGTTGACTTGAAACCTTGTTCTGCCACTTCTTATCTATGTGACCATGGACACGTTTATTAATCCTATTTTGCTTTTGTTGTCTTATTTTAAAATAGAATTAGTTGTAGTGTTCACTGCTTAGAATTCCTGAGATAATTGAATCACAGAATACATATATCTGATATTCAACAAGCTCTCAGTGTAGCAGTACTGAGGTTAAGATTCTACTACCTCAAAATATTTAGTCAGGAGAAACAGCTAAAGTTAGATGCTTTCTGCTTTCAAGATCTGTTATATCTAATTTCTAAGTCAGTCCTGACCAGGTGGTGGAGTTCATCAGCAGCCTCCACACTCCAGGTCGTGCCTGTCTTTGATCTGGCATGAATTAACTGCACCTGTTTTGTAGTTTGGACCCCCCCCCCCGCCCCCATGCACCCGTCCGCCCCGAGTACCAATAAAGTCTCAACCTTTTCAAACCCAGCTTGTTGCTATGTTGATTCAGGCTTTGCTTCTTCTTCTGTACCTGGATTTTCTTTGCCTTATACCTGGTTTCCTGTTGAAAGCAAATTTTGTCCCTGGATCCCTGACCCTCTATCCTGACCTTACCATCATTCTCTTTTATGGAACTGAATGCTGCCCCTTAATTGCCAGCCACAGAATGGCATATTGATGCAAATAGACCAATTATTCAGAGCTATAGGACTTCTGACCACATGGACTAAACCATTATGAACAGGATTGGCAAGCATCATAGAGGGTGCTTCAGTTCAGTTCAGTTCAGTTCAATCACTCAGTTGTGTCCGACTCTTAGCGACCCCATGGACTGCAGCACACCAGGCCTCCCTGTCCATCACCAACTCCCGGAGTTTACTCAAACTCATGTCCATTGAGTCGGTGATGCCGTCCAACCATCTCATCCTCTCTCATCCCCTTCTCCCACCCGCCTTGAATCTATCCCAGCATTAGGGTCTTTTCAAATGAGTCAGCTCTTCGCATCAGGTGGCCAAAGTATTGGAGTTTCAGTTTCAATATCAGTCCTTCCAATGAACATTCAGGACTGATTTCCTTTAGGATGGACTAATTGGATCTCCTTTCAGTCCAAGGGACTCCCAAGAGTCTTCTCCAAAACACAGTTCAAAAGCATCAGTTCTTCGACGCTCAGCTTTCTTTATGGTCCAACTCTCACATCCATAGATGACTATTGGAAAACCAATAGCCTTGACTAGACAGAACTTTGTTGGCAAAGTAAAGTCTCTCCTTTTTAACATGCTGTCTAGGTTGGTCATAACTTTCCTTCCAACGAGTAAGCATCTTTTATTTTCATGGCTGCAGTCACCATCTACAGTGATTTTGGAGCCCCCCAAAATAAAGTCTGTTACTGTTTCCATTGTTTTCCCATCTACTTGCCATGAAGTGATGGGACCAGATGCCATGATCTTTGTTTTCTTAATGTTGAGCTTTAAGCCAACTTTTTCACTCTCCTCTTTCACTTTCATCAAGAGGCTCTTTAGTTCTTCTTTGCTTTCTGCCATAAGGGGGGCACTTAAAGAAATATTATCTGGGAAATGTGAGGTACCCGGCAAAGAGGGACTAGATGATCATAGAGAGCCAGGTCCCAGAATAAATTGTAGCTTCCTGGTCCAGGAGATCACCCTTGAGTACCCAGAAAAATTCATCACTATGCCCCTCACTCCACCTCCCTAGGATGGAAAGAACTCTGATCAGATATCAGATATGTCTGATACACATGAATAATGGCATAAATTGATGATTTTTGTTTGTGATTGAGGAAGGAAACCACAGGGCTGGTATTGCTAAGATTTCCCTGGTGTTTTCTCCATGGAGAATTTTTCAGTTTGTAGTAGAGTTAATCTGAAGAGAGGATAGGGACTTGAGAGCTCTGGTTAGCCAAAAAATAGGTATTGTTAGAGATAAAATTAAACCATATAATTACACACACATTGAAATGCTTCAATAAATCTATATGAAGCCCAAAGTACAGAGCCAGACACACTTTGTTCAAGAGATATAAGGAAGTATTATTTTAGCTATTTGTAACTTGTTAGCTGATTTAAATATCATAATGTGTCACTCACCTCTCTGTAATATCTGGGGTATTTTGGAGTTAAAATAAAATCAGACACATCAGCCGGGTGAGGAATTTCATAAAACATAGCAATATAATTACCAACAACATTATAAATAAGAATATTAGTATAGAAATATAGTCTTCCTTTCAAAACATGCTTTGGCTTTAAATTCAGACATGATTAAGTAGAGGAGAACCTGAATTCCTATATGTATTCATCCAAAAGTTAATATGATCTGGTAAAGCCCTTTGCAACTTTTAGGATTTCTATGCTAAATCAATTCCTTCTTGATAAATGCAAATTGAAGAGCTTGTAAACATCTCCCAATTGGAGTCAAGCAAGAGATCATCTTTCAGCAGTTTCAGAGCTCAGAGTAGCGTCAATCAACTGACTCAGTTGAGATAGACAAGAATTATATTTGTATTTTTCAAAACTTTGATACATTTACTTTCACTTCTTTCCTGTTTAACACCTCTATTTTTGTTCATTCCTTGTGCATAAAGTTCTTATACAGAATTTAAAAAATTCTTTTCAAAGAAACACCATCTATGAAAGCACATTGATAGGAATGTACCTAAACAAGCATATACTTTCTAATTAGCTGTTTTCAGTTGCTCACATTGCATAATTAAAGCTCATTGAAGCCTATTCAAATGAAGAAATGTCTTCTTTATTTTTTAAAGCATCATTTAAAGTGGTTTTGAAATTGACATTATCCTAATTACCTTTTCTTAGAAATGAGCTTATGAGCTTTCATCATGAACAAGGAGAAAATGAGATCAGCCTGGTGGTTGATGTAGGTTTGCTGTTGCTCTTTTGTTTGCTTTTGACCCTCGGACTTAATGGTTGTCCTTTACTATGTACCAAAGCCATGGCTTCCAGTGTGTGTGTGTGTGTGTGCATGTGTGCCTGTGTGTGTGTGTGTGAAAGCCCTGGCTTCCAGTGTGTGTGTGTGTGTGTGTGTGTGTGTGTATGTGTGAAAGCCCTGGCTTCCAGTGTGTGTGTGTGTGTGTGTGTGTGTGTGTGTGAAAGCCCTGGCTTCCAGTGTGTGTGTGTGTGTGTGTGTGAAAGCCCTGGCTTCCAGTGTGTGTGTGTGTGTGTGTGTGTGTGAAAGCCCTGGCTTCCAGTGTGTGTGTGTGTGTGTGTGTGTGTGTGTGTGCGTGTGAAAGCCCTGGTTTACAGTGTGTGTGTGTGTATGTGTGTGTGTGTGAAAGCCCTGGCTTCCAGAGTGTGTGTGTATGTGTGTGTGTGTGTGAAAGCCCTGGCTTCCTCTGTGTGTGTGTGTGTGTTTGTGTTGGAGTGTAACAGGGAAGAGCCAATTTTGACTACATGTTGGATCCGTTTTTTTTTTTTTTTTTACTTTAATCTTTGCTTTTGTTATTATAATCGTACATAAGGGCCTGCCTTAGGGAACTCTGCCCTCTGACTGTTAAGCTAAAGTGGCTTTATTCAGCTGACAGGGAGACAATCTGACCCTGCGTACCTGTGAATGGCTGCAGAAAAGAAATTAACACATCCGCTTTTATTTTACAAGATAAAGGACTTTTTATTTCACTTCCTTACCTCCTCTCCCTCAGCATAAAAGAAAGTGGCATCCAGACCCCAATAAGATTTTTTTTTGCCGACTCTAGCCAGCCATCTTCTCCATCTGCCAGCTTGCTGAACAAAGTCATTATTCCTTGCATCAACATCAAGTCTCCTGATTCATTGGCCTGGCCTGTCGTGCTGCAAGCAAAGCGAGCTTGGACTCAGTAACAGGACATGAGGTGCTTGGCATGTCCACAACCACCTGCCTTGTCCCTTTGAACTTGTTTTGGGAATTGGATGGAAAGGGATGTTGATAGGTTTTCAGGTAAAAACAAGAGGTGCATGCTGAGTTGTCTGGATCCTTGCCTAGCTTTCTGTTTCTGAAACATGGATAATCTATGACCACTAATGCATTGAAGAAAAATATATTAAATTAATAGATTGAATAAACAAAAATAAGTGAATGTGGTAAAGACATGAATAAATGACCCAGCCACATTTTAATCAGCTTTTTAAAAAGGGCATAATTAATTAATAGGAGGTTAGAGCCTGGGAGTTAAATGCTTTCTATATCCTGTCCAGTGACCACAGACTTTCTTTTTATTCCAAGGGCTGTAATTTATAAATGTGCCTCCTTGCCCATTAATCTTAGCTGTCTTTGACTATTCTGATCTTCAAAGGTCAGAGTTGACATTTTAATGTAGCACCTGGGCATCTCTACTGATTTCTTTCTACATTATTCACTAGAATAGCATTCCTAAGGAAATGGGGCATGTGTTTTTTAGCCCTTTAAGTAACAGTTGGTATTAGCCCTTTCTTTAGTTCTGACCTCTATTCAGCCATTGAGAAAGGGAAAAGCATTTCATAAATAAAGACAAAAAAAAAAAAAAAAGACTACATTTATCCCAATAGAGTAAACTGAGAAAGGATGCAGTTCATTTAAAATCAATCTAGCTTAAGAACTTTCAGGGTCTTCTGTCCGTGAGATTTTACAGGCAAGAATACTGGAGTGGGTTGCCATTTCCTTCTCCAGGGGATCTTCCCAATCCAGGGATTGAACCTGGGTCTCCTGCACTGTAGGCAGATTCTTTACCAACTGAGCTATGAGGGAAGCCCAGTTTTAAAACTTTCATTAAAGTTGGAAATTTTGAAAATTTAGGGATTTAAATTTCTAACACCTTTTGGGTATAATACAAATTTCAATACTTTCCTATGCAGAAGAATAAAAATTGATGAGGAATGTTTTCAGACAGGGGGACTTGTATGTGTTGGGGGGAAAGGTATCTGTACGTAGGGTACTGGGTTGTTGGTTTGAAAGCTTGGGATTTTATTGGGTGGAAACTGAAACTGGCCTCCTTACATGGAGGGCAAGGAGAACCAAAGAAAGATGCCAACCACCACAGATAGGCAGGTGATAGGTTTAATAGGCAAGGGAACTTACGTTCAAGGCTTGTTTTGGGCAGCCACAATATGAGTAGTTCTCTGCCTGGCCTGCCAGAGTCTCAGTAGTTCAAATAGAGGCCTTACTTAGGTTAAGTCATGTGTACTATCCAGATGGTCATAACAACACTTTGCTCTCTCAAGGCTGTGTCCTTGAAAATGGTTCCCACTGTGGGAATGGTGAGCATAATGTACATTCCAAAGGCAAGAGAGGAGGTAAGGAATTTTGAATTGCCTGTGTCCAGCTTGCTGGTCAACCAATATTCACATCCTCTAAATGACCATCTCTAACGCGAGTGCCCTTGTGTACTTGGAAAGTAGACTTTCCATAACTAAACATAACTCATGCCATGTTATGTTTATTTGAGCAGACAGAGGAGGATTTAAGTCAGAATCAAGTCACAGAAGAATAGAAACCGAAAATTGCTGAACCTCTTGAAGCAGGTGATTGAAATGAAGGGTTAGCATAACATGCCTTCCCTCCCTTTCTTTCTTTTCTTTCTCTTTCCTTTCCTTTTCTTCTGCCATCCTTCCCTCCTTCCTTCCCTTCTTTCCTCCCTCCATCTCCCCTTCCCTTCCTCTCCTTCCTGACTTTGTTTTTTTCTTTTTGTCTGTCTTTCTTTCTTTCTTCCCTCCATGGCTTTATTCAGGGCATAGTTAACAAAGAAAAATGGTGTGTATTTAAAGTATGCAATGTGATGATTTGTATGTATATGTATATATATTGTTGTTCAGTCTCTAAGTAGTATCTCTGATTCTTCATGTCCCCAAGGACTGCAGCACGCCAGGCTTCCTTGTCCTTCACTATCTATCTCCCAGAGTTTGCTCAAATTCATGTCCATAGAGTTGGTGATGATATCTAACCATCTCATCCTCTGTTACCCCCTTCTCCTCCTGCCTTCAATGTTTCCCAGCATCAGGGTCTTTTCCAATGTGTCAGCTCTTTGCATCAGGTGGCCAAAGTAATGGAACTTCACCTTCAGCATCAGCCTTTCCAATGAATATTCAGAATTGATTTCCTTTAGGAATGACTGGTTTGATATATATATGTAGAAATACATACATACATACATATATATATATATATATATGTATATATATATGAAAAAGTGAAAGTGTTAGTTGCTCAGTCATGTCTGACTCTTTGTGACCCGGGGACTGTAGCCCACCAGGCCGCTCTGTCCACAGAATTCTCTAGGCAAGAATACTGGAATGGGTAAGCCAGGGGATCTTCCCTGACCCAGGGATCAAACCGGGGTCTCCTGCATTGCAGGCAGATTCTTTACCATCTGATCCACCAGGGAAGCCTATATATATATATATATAATGTTTGAAACTCCAAAACTATGGCCACCTGATGCGAAGAGCTGACTCATTGGAAAAGACCCTGATGCTGGGAAAGATTGAGGACGAGAGGAGAAAGGGATGACAGAGAATGAGATAGTTGGATGACATCACTGACTCAATGGACATGAGTTTGGGTAAACTGCGGGAGTTGGTGATGGACAGGGAGGCCTGGTGTGCTGCAGTCCATAGGGTTGCAAAGAGTCAGACACGACTGAGCAACTGAACTGAACTGAACTATTATGTTATTATGTTATATATATAAATATTATGTTAATGTTATTAACATAATATTAATTA
>NC_057393.1:21519081-21580223 GCF_019320065.1 Cervus canadensis
GTAACATTTATCAAAGTATTATAAAAAGTCAAGTAATTTGGCTGAACAATGAATAACACACAGAAGAATTATGTTTGTGCATATGCAACACCTTTGTAATTTACGTAATCAATGACTGGATTGAGGAGACAGAATGGTGACTCAGGCAGTAAAGAATCTAGCTGCAGTGCAGAAGACCCATGTTCGAATCCTGGGCTGAGATGATCCCCTGGAGAAGGGAATGCCTACCCACTCTAGTATTCTTGCCTGGAGAATTCCATGGACAGAGATTGGCAGGCTACAGTCCATGGGGTTGCAAAGTGTGAGACACTACTGAGCAACTTTCACTTTTCACCAGGAAAACTCAATGGACTACAGTCAGTATGAGATTTTTATGTATATTGTTTGATGCAGGAGTAGGAAAAAAATATTCAGGAGCAGTTTGGAAGGGGAATAGAAAGTATTGACCTGAAATAATTAGACTCCCAGGTATTTTTCCAGCAAAGATGGGTTTATTTGGGATCAGCAGAGAATTGCAGTTTGGGGTCTGCAATCATGGCAAGCCACAAGCAAGTGTCCACATGTCAAGGGAAAACAAATGCTTTTATAGAGAAGAAAAGTTGGGAGGGCTGCAATAAACAAAAGAGTTAATGACTTTTCTTTTTTTTTTTCATTTATTTTTATTAGATGGAAGCTAATTACTTTACAATATTGTAGTGGTTTTTGCCATACATTGACATGAATCAGCCATGGATTTACATGTATTTCCCATCCCGATCCCCTCTCCCACCTCCCTCCCCACCCCATCCCTCTGGGTCTTCCCAGTGCACCAGCCCCAAGCACTTGTCTCATGCATCCCACCTGGGCTGGTGATCTGTTTCACCCTTGATAACATACATGTTTCGATGCTGTTCTCTTGAAACATCCCACCCTCGCCTTCTCCCACAGAGTCCAAAAGTCTGTTCTGTACATCTGTGTCTCTTTTTGTCTTGCATATAGGGTTATCGTTACCATCTTTCTAAATTCCATATATATGCGTTAGTATACTGTATTGGTCCTTATCTTTCTGGCTTACCTCACTCTGTATAATGGGCTCCAGTTTCATCCATCTCATTAGAACTGATTCAAATGTATTCTTTTTATTGGCGCTGAGTAATATTCCATGTGTATATGTACCACAGCTTTCTTATCCATTCATCTGCTGATGGACATCTAAGTTGCTTCCATGTCCTGGCTATTATAAATAGTGCCGCAATGAACATTGGGGTACATGTGTTTCTTTCATTTCTGGTTTCCTCAGTGTGTATGCCCAGAAGTGGGATTGCTGGGTCATATGGCAGTTCTATTTCCAGTTTTTTAAGGAATCTCCACACTGTTCTCCATAGTGGCTGTACTAGTTTGCATTCCCACCAACAGTGTAAGAGGGTTCCCTTTTCTCCACACCCTCTCCAGCATTTATTGCTTGTAGACTTTTGGATAGCAGCCACCTGACTGGGCGTGTAACCTCATTGTGGTTTTGATTTGCATTTCTCTGATAATGAGTGATGTTGAGCATCTTTTCACATGTTTGTTAGCCTTCTCTATGTCTTCTTTGGAGAAATGTCTGTTTAGTTCTTTGGCCCACTTTTTGATTGGGTCTTTTATTTTTCTGGAATTGAGCTGCAGGAGTTGCTTGTATATTTTGAGATTAATTCTTTGTCTGTTGCTTCGTTTGCTATTATTTTCCCCCATTCTGAAGGCTGTCTTTTCACCTTGCTTATAGTTTCCTTTGTTGTACAGAAGCTTTTAAGTTTCATTAGGTCCCACTTATTTATTTTTGCTTTTATTTCCAATATTCTGGGAGGTGGGTCATGGAGGATCCTGCTGTGGTTTACGTTGGAGAGTGTTTTGCCTATGCCTTCCTCTAGGAGTTTAATAGTTTCTGGTCTTACATTTAGATCCTTAATCCATTTTGAGTTTATTTTTGTGTATGGTGTTAGAAAGTGTTCTAGTTTCATTGTTTTACAAGTGGTTGACCAGTTTTCCCAGCACCACTTATTAAAGAGATTGTCTTTTCTCCATTGTATATTCTTGCCTCCTTTGTCAAAGATAAGGTGTTCATAGGTGCGTGGATTTATCTCTGGGGTTTCTATTTTGTTCCATTGATCTATATTTCTTTTGTGTCAGTACCGTACTGTCTTGATGACTGTGGCTTTGCAGTAGAGACTGAAGCCAGGCAGGTTGATTCCTCCAGTTCCATTCTTCTTTCTCAAGATTGCTTTGGCTATTTGAGGTTTTTTGTATTTCCATACAAATTGTGAAATTATTTGTTCTAGTTCTGTAAAAAATACCGTTGGTAGCTTGATGGGAATTGAATTGAATCTATAGATCGCTTTGGGTAGTATACTCATTTTCACTATACTGATGCCTCCAATCCATGAACATGGTATATTTCTCCATCTATTTGTGTCCTCTTTGATTTCTTTCACCAGTGTTTTACAGTTTTCTATATATAGGTCTTTTGTTTCCTTAGGTAGATATATTCCTATGTATTTTATTCTTTTTGTTGCAATGGTGAATGGAATTGTTTCCTTAATTTTTCTTTCTGTTTTCTCTTTGTTAGTGTATAGGAATGCAAGGGATTTCTGTGTGTTAATTTTATATCCTGCAACTTTACTATATTCATTGATTAGCTCTAGTAATTTTCTGGTGGAGTCTTTAGGGTTTCCTATGTAGAGGATCATGTCATCTGCAAGAGAGTTTTACTTCTTCTTTTCCAGTCTGGATTCCTTTTATTTCTTTTTCTGCTCTGACTGCTGTGGCCAAAACTTCCAAAACTATATTGAATAGTAGTGGTGAGAGTGGGCACCCTTGTCTTGTTCCTGACTTTAGGGGAAATGCTTTCAATTTTTCACCATTGAGGATAATGTTTGCTGAGGGTTTGTCATATATAGCTTTTATTATGTTGAGGTATGTTCCTTCTATTCCTGCTTTCTGGAGGGTTTTTTAATCATAAATGGATGTTGAATTTTGTCAAAGGTTTTCTCTGCACCTATTGAGATAATCATATGGTTTTTATTTTTCAATTTGTTAATTTGGTGTATTACATTGATTGATTTTCAGATATTGAAGAATCCTTGCATCCCTGGGATAAAGCCCACTTGGTCATGATGTATGATCTTTTTAGTATGTTGCTGGATTCTGTTTGCTAGAATTTTGTTAAGGATTTTTGCCTCTATGTTCATCAGTGATATTAGCCTGTAGTTTTCTTTTTTGGTGGCATCTTTGTCAGGGTATTAGGGTGATGGTGGCCTCATAGAATGAGTTTGGAAGTTTACCTTCCTCTGCAATTTTCTGGAAGAGTTTGAGTATGATAGGTGTTAGTTCTTTTCTAAATGTTTGGTAGAATTCAGCTGTGAAGCCGTCTGGTCCTGGGCTTTTGTTTGTTGGAAGATTTCTGATTACAGTTTCAATTTTTGTGCTTGTGATGGGTCTGTTAAGATTTTCTATTTCTTCCTGGTTCAATTTTGGAAAGTTGTACTTTTCTAAGAAGTTGTCCATTTCTTCCAAGTTGTCCAGTTTATTTGCATATAGTTGCTGATAATAGTCTCTTATGATCCTTTGTATTTCAGTGTTGTCTGTTGTGATCTCTCCATTTTCATTTCTAGTTTGTTGATTTGATTTCTCTCCCTTTGTTACTTGATGAGTCTGGCTAATGGTTTGTCAACTTATTTATCTTCTCAAAAAACCAGCTTTTGGTTTTCTTGATTTTTACAATGGTCTCTTTTGTTTCTTTTGTATTTATTTCTGCCCTAATTTTAAAGATTTCTTTCCTTCTACTAACCCTGGGGTTCATAATTTCTTCCTTTTCAAGTTGATTTATGTGTAGAGTTAGGTTATTTATTTGGCTTTTTTTCTTGTTTCTTGAGGTAAGCCTGTATTGCTATGAACCTTCCCCTTAGCACTGCTTTTACAGTGTCCCATAGGTTTTGGGTGGTTGTGTTTTCATTTGTTTCTATGCATATTTTTATTTCTTTTTTTATTTCTTCTGTGATTTTTTGGTTATTCAGTAGCTTGTTGTTCAGCCTCCACATGTTGGAATTTTTAATAGTTTTCCTCCTGTAATTGACATCTAATCTTACTGCATTGTGGTCAGAAAAGATGCTTGGAATGATTTTAATTTTTTTGAATTTACCAAGGCTAGATTTATGGCCCAGGATGTGATCTATCCTGGAGAAGGTTCCGTGTGTGCTTGAGAAAAAGGTGAAATTGATTGTTTTGGGGTGAAATGTCCTATAGATATCATTAGGTCTAACTGGTCCATTGTATCATTTAAAGTTTGTGTTTCCTTGTTAATTTTCTGTTTAGTTGATCTATCCATAGTTGTGAGTGGGGTATTAAAGTCTCCCAATATTATTGTGTTACTGTTAATTTCCCCTTTCTTACTTGTTAGCATTTGTCTTACATATTATGGCACCCCTATGTTGGGTGTGTATATATTTATGATTGTTATATCTGCTTCTTGGATTGATCCTTTGATCGTTATGTAGTGTCCATCTTTGTCTCCTTTCACAGGCTTTGTTTTAAAGTCTATTTTATCTGATATGAGTATTGCTACTCCTGCTTTCTTTTGGTCTCTATTTGTATGGAATATCTTTTTCCAGCCCTTCACTTTCAGTCTGTATGTGTCCCTTGTTTTGAGTTGGGTCTCTTGTAGACAAAATATATAGGGGTCTTGCTTTTGTATCCATTCAGCTAGTGTTTGTCTTTTGGTTGGGTCATTCAACCCATTTACATTTAAGGTCATTATTGATAAATATGATCCCGTATCCATTTACTTTGTTGTTTTAGGTTCATGTTTATACACCCTTTCTGTGTTTCCTGTCCAGAAAAGATCCTTTAGCATTTGTTGGAGAGCTGGTTTGGTGGTGCTGAATTCTCTCAGCTTTTGCTTGTCTGTAAAGTTTTTATTTCTCCTTCATATTTGAATGAGATCCTTGCTGGGTACAGTAATCTGGGCTGTAGGTTATTTTCTTTCATCACTTTAAGTATGTCCTGCCATTCCCTTCTGGCCTGAAGAGTTTCTATTGAAAGATCCGCTGTTATCCTTATGGGAATCCCCTTGTGTGTTATTTGTTGTTTTTCCCTTGCTGCTTTTAATATGTGTGCTTTGTGTTTGATCTTTGATGTCTTGTGGTGTTTCACCTTGGGTTTATCCTGTTTGGGACTCTCTGGGTTTCTTGGACTTGGGTGATTATTTCCTTCCCCATTTTAGGGAACTTTTCAACTATTATCTCCTCAAGTATTTTCTCATAGTCTTTCTTTTTGTCTTCCTCTTTTGGGACCCCTATAATTCAAATGTTGGGGCATTTAACATTGTCCCAGAGGTCTCTAAGGTTGTCCTCATTTCTTTTAATTCTTTTTTTCCTCTCTGTTTCATTATTTCTACTATTCTATCTTCCACCTCACTTATCCTATCTTCTGCCTCTGTTATTCTACTGTTGGTTCCCTCCAGAGTGTTTTTTATCTCATTTATTGCATTATTCATTATATATTGACTCTTTTTTATTTCTTCTAGGTCCTTGTTAAACCTTTCTTGCATCTTCTTGATCCTTGTCTCCAGGCTATTTATCTGCAACTCCAATTTGTTTTCAAGATTTTGGATCGTTTTCACTATCATTATTCGTAATTCTTTATCAGGTAGAGTCCCTATCTCTTCCTCTTTTGTTTGGTTTGGTGGGCATTTATCCTGTTCCTTACCTGCTGGGTATTTCTCTGCCTTTTCATCTTGTTTATATTGCTGTGTTCTGGCAGTTGTTGGTTCCTCTTTATTGTGGAGGTTCTTCGCTGTGGGTGGGGTTGGATGGGTGGCTTGTCAAGGTTTCCTCGTTAGGGAAGCTTGTGTCGATGTTCTGGTGGGTGGAGCTTGATTTCTTCTCTCTGGAGTGCAATGAAGTGTCCAGTAAAGAGTTTTGAGATGTCAGTGGGTTTGGTGTGACTTTGGTCAGCCTGTATATTGAGGCTCAGGGTTATGTTCCTGTGTTGCTGGAGAATTTGCATGGTATGTCTTGCTCTGGAGCTTGTTGGCCCTTGGGTGATGCTTGGTTTCAGTGTAGGTATGAAGGCATTTGATGAGCTCCTATCGATTAATGTTCCCTGGATTCAGGAGTTCTTTGGTGTTCTCAGGATTTGGACTTAAGCTTCCTGCCTCTGGTTTTCAGTCTTATTCTTACAGTAGCCTCAAGACTTCTTCATCTATACAGCACCGATGATAAAACATCTAGGTTAATGATGAAAAGTTTCTCCCCAGTGAGGGACACCCGGAGAGGTACACAGAGTTACATGGAGAAGAGAAGAGGGAGGAAGGAGATAGAGGTGACCAAGAGGAGAAGAGGGGGAATCAAAAGGGGCGAGAGCAAGCTAGCCAGTAATCACTTCCCTGTGTGCTCTCCACAGTCTGGATCCCGCAGAGATGTTCACAGAGTTACACAGAGAAGAGAAGAGGGAGGAAGGAGACAGAGGTGGCCAGGAGGATAAAAGGGGGAATCAAAAGGAGAGAGACAGATCCAGCCAGTAATCAGTTCCTTAAGTGTTCTCCGCAGCCCAGAACACACACAGAGATTCACCGAGTTGGGTAGAGAAGAAAAGGGGCAGGGGGGAGATAGAGGAGACCTGGTAGAGAAAAGGGGGAGTCAAAAGGGGGAGAGAGCAATCAGGCCAGTGATCTCACTCCGAAGTAAAAATGGGTACTGAAGATTGGGTTCTTAAAGGTACAAAGTTGATAACAAATACCAAAAAGCAATGATTAAAAATCTAGAGTAGAGGTTAGATTCTGAAAAATATAATATTAAAAACAACAGCAACAAAGAAAACCAACCAACCAACCAAACAACAACAACATAAAACAAAGTCACAAAAATTATAAAATATATATATATGAAGTTTGCTTTAAAAATAGAGTATTTTGGGGGGAGGCAAGGTAATAGTAGGTTATAAAAATGAAAATTAAAGGAGTAATGGGGACTTAAAATTAAAATTAAATAAAAAAAATTTTTTAATTTAAAAAATGATAATAGAAAAAATATATCTAAGACTTTCTCTGGAGCTGTTATGGACAGTGTGGTGTCAGTTCAGTTCATTTTCAGATAGTTCCTTGGTCCGGCTTCTGCTTCTCAGGGTCTATAGGCACTTCCTATGTAGTTGGTGCTAACTACAGGGTTTTAATCTATCACACCTGTCACTTCCAAAGAAGTTCCCTCTATTTCTCTTAGCTTCTTCTGTTTGCTGGTCTCTTCAGTGTCTAATTCTACCCTGACAGAAGGGGCGTGGTGGTGGTCACTTTTTTTAGTCTTACTTGTTCAGTCGGGCTTTGGGGAGGAGGGAACACTGCAAACAAATATCACTGGCGTGTGCTCACAGTGATTCAGCTGCTCTGGGTTTGCCCCCACTCACGGCGTGTGTGCTTTCCCAGTCTACACTGCTCAGACTAGGTTGCTCTGCCAGGAACTGTCTGATGTGGGCCCTGGTTTGCATGTACTTCCCAGGTCTAAGCCACTCAGGTTCAGGTTCTCCAGAACTTCACAAAGACACTGACTTGGTTGGGCCTGCATTTCGGCCCAGGCCAGGTCCAAGCAGCTCAGGTGACTAGGTGCTTGGCGCGCAGAGTCACTCTCAGTTGAAGGCTGTTACTTATCCCCTCCCCCGTCCCAGCCGCTAGGTTTTCTGGGTGTACAATGGGCATGTGTGTTTCTTCTGGGGAGCTGATCTGGCTGCGACCCTCTGGGCAGATATCAACTGCCCAGAATCCCAAGAAGTCTTGGTTAGCAACGAAGTCTGCTTGTAGTTTGGTATCTGATGCCTCTCTGGGGTGGTGATTGGCCCCTTCCGGCTCTGTCTGCCCTTGGCTGCCTGTGTCCGGCGGGGGATGGGCCGGTCTGCAGCCAGCTAGCTCTGCTCAGTCCTTTATTCTGTGAGCGTGCCTGGCAGTGTCTTAGGTTAGGGCTTTTCACAGATAGCTATCCCACAGTCTAGGTTGCTATCTCAAGCTAGTTCACTCAGATTGCCCTAGGGGCATTCAGGCCCTGTCCTTACTCTAAGCAATGCAGCCCGCTCCTCCCTGCTCCTCCCCTGCTTGCTAGTGGGTGATGTGAGCACCTGGGCTGCTGCTTCGCTGGGAATTGCTGTTAGGCAAGTAATCTGTGGGTTTTAATTATTTATTTATTTTTCCTCCTGGTTATTTTGCCCTCTGAGATTCCAAGGCTCACCACAGACCCACTGGAGAGGGTGTTTCCTGGCATTTGGAAACGTCTCTCTTTTTTCTTTTTTTAAGACTCCATTCCTGGGACGGATCTCTGTCCCTACCTCTTTTGTCTCTCTTTTTATCTTTTATATTTTGTCCTACCTCCTTTCAAAGACAATGGGTTGTCTTTCTGGGTACCTGATGTCCTCTGCCAGCATTCAGAAGTTGTTCTGTGCAATTTGCTCAGCGTTCAAATGTTCTATTGATGAATTCGTGGGAGAGAAAGTGGTCTCCCCATCCCATTCTTCCGCCATCTTAGGACCGCCTCTGTCTCTGCTTTTTAATGTGCTGTCTAGGTTGGTTATAACTTTCCCTCCAAGGAGTAAGCGTCTTTTTATTTCATGGCTGCAATCACCACCTGCAGTGATTTTGGAGCCCCAAAAATAAATTCTGCCACTGTTTCCACTGTTTCTCCATCTTTTTGCCATGAAGTGACAGGACTGGATGCCATGATCTTCATTTTCTGAATGTTGAGCTTTAAGCCAACTTTTTCACGCTCCTCTTTCACTTTCATCAAGAGGCTCTTTAGTTCTTCTTTACTTTCTGCCATAAGGGTGGTGTCATCGGCATATCTGAGGTTGATATTTCTCCTGGCAATCTTGATTCCAGCTTGTGCTTCATCAAGCCCAGCATTTCTCATGATGTACTCTGTATATAAGTTAAATAAGCATGGTGACAATATACAGCCTTGACGTACTCCTTTTCCTATTTGGAACCAGTCTGTTGTTCCATGTCCAGTTCTAACTGTTGCTTCCTGACCTGCATACAGGTTTCTCAAGAGGCAGGTCAGGTGGTCTGATATTCCCATCTCTTTCAGAATTTTCCACAGTTTATTGTGCTCTATTGACTTAGACAAAGCAATGTGGAAAAGGACATTTATCCTTTTCTCCTTGAGAGCCCCAGACCCCTTTCTCCTCCTCCGGAAGCCTGGACTTCTATCACCCTACCTAGGAATTAACTCTCTCAATATAATTGGGGAAGTCAATGCCTATCTCCTTCAAAGGGTGAGCATCCCTATATCCATCTCCTCCATTTCATTTTGCAACACCCTCACCAGTCTTTGCTTCATGAGGCTTCCTCTGAATATCCAAGTCAAAAAGTAAATTTTCCTTGCTCTCAACTTATGAGCACTCACATTTATTGAATGTAAATATTTTGCTCATAGGTTCCTGATATAAAGCATCCCCTACCAGCAAGCAGAAGTCCTTATACCTAATAATCACATTATCGCTATCACCTTTGTGCCAGATACTATTGCAATTTTCACTTCAAAAATCCTCATCTTTAATTCTTAGGTATCCTGTGAGGTACTCAGTATTATCACTAACCTCATTTTATAGATCCAGAATCTAAAACTCTGTTCAGAGGATAACTTGTGTAATTGAGTCAGAGCAGGCCCATGAGCATTAGCACACCACTGTTAGTATGGGACCTTTAGCAGGAAACCCTTAGCATGGTGGTTAGAGGTCTTGATCCCTGAGGTGACAGGTACACTGCAACCTCTCACCTCCAGGCCCTGCATCGTAGGGGCTGATGGGTGAGCTGGGGGCTCAGGGACAGGCTGTGTCCTGTAGATCTCCAGAGGCTTTGCCACAGCTGCCCACTGGCCAGGAAACAAAGTACTTAATTCTGTGATTTCTGATTCAAATATTTTGTATATTTATATTTTAAAAATACCTTTTTGATTGATTAAAATTCTCTTAACATCTCCTCACCTTTAACATGTACTTATCACTTCATAGGAAATAGATGGGGAGACAGTGGAAACAGTGCCAGACTTTATTTTTATGGGCTCCAAAATCACTGCAGATAGTGATTGCAGCCATGAAATTAAAAGACGTTTACTCCTTGGAAGGAAAGTTATGACCAACCTAGATAGCATATTAAAAAGTAGAGACATTACTTTGCCAACAAAGATCTGTCTGGTCAAGGCTATGGTTTTTCCAGTGGTCATGTATGGATGTGAGAGTTGGACTGTGAGAAAGCTGAGCACCGAAAAATTGATGGCTTTTGAACTTGGTGTTGGAGGAAGATCTTGACGTCCCTGCGGACTGCAAGGAGAAATCGCAACCAGGTCCGATCCTAAAGGAGATCAGTCCCTGGCGTGTTCATTGGATGCTGAAAGCTGAAAACTTCCAGTACTTTTGCCACCTCATGTAAGAGTTGACTTCTATTGGGAAAAGACCCTGATAGCTGGAGGGATTGGGGGCAGGAGGAGAAGGGGACAACAGAGGATGAGATGGCTGGATGGCATCACTGACTTGATGGACATGAGTTTGAGTAAACTCCGGGAGTTGGTGATGGACAGGGAGGCCTGGCGTGCTGCGATTCATGGGGTCGCAAAGAGTTGGACACGACTGAGCGACTGAACTGAACTGAACTGAACATGCATTTACCACAAACTTTTCTTTTTAATCTTAATCTCTCAAAAAAGAATATTGTATTTTGCCATCCTTCTTTCAACCTTCAATGAAAAGCCCAAATCCAAAACAAGCCTAGTAGCTGGCCATTGTAAGCTACTACATTTCACACTCAGTTGCTAAATTATTCAAGCAGGAATCATTTGTCTACCATATATATAGTTGAATAAATTAGACTAAAATGTATGGTAGATTTATTAGCTAGTGTTTACTAATAACTTATCACACTCTCATTTGTTTGAAATATTATTAAAAAGTAATCCTTAATTAGATTAAATAAAAATGTCTATCTAGTATTAATGCACTGGAGGAAACATAATTACAGCCCATTGCCATACTATAAAAAACATTATGGTGATTCCTATTGACCAATGTTTGCTATTATATTTCAAAATGGGCATAATACAGACCATTCAATAACACTTTTGATTCCAAATATGAGCTTTTAAATGGTCAAACAGTTGGGAGAAACTGGGTAAGGGACACACAGGATCTCTCTGTATTGTTACTTACAATTGCTGTGGATCTAAAATTATTTAAAAAAAATGTTCTAAAAGAACAGTTGACATTTTCCATTGCTATACATAATACCCCATCCACTAGTTTTTTTTTTTTTTTTTCCCCTGCTTCTGAGAGTTGAATAGAAAAAAAAATAATACTTTCAGAAGTGTGATGATTCGAAAGTCTTTGCTTTTTTTTTTTTTGAGATCTTCACCAAATTCCAACATCATAGAAGCCACTACATCTTCAGAGGACATGTCTGAAATGCTGCAGTACTCAAATAAATATATAGTATCTGCTACTATAAAACTCTTAGAAGACCTTAGAAGAAAGGAAGTAGCCTTCACAGTCAATGAAGGAGCCCAAAATGCAGTACTTGGGTGCAGTCTCAAAAATGAGAGAATAATCCTGGTTCATTTCCAAGGCAAACCATTCAATATCACAGTAATCCAAAGCTGAAATCAAATGGTTCTATGAAGATCTACAAGTCCTAGAACTAACACCAAGAAAAGATGTCCTTTTCATCATAGGGGATTGGAATGCAAAAGTAGAAAGTCAAGAGATACCTGGAGTAACAGCAAAGTTTGGCCTTGGAGTACAAAATGAAGCAGGGAAAGGCTAACCGAGTTTTGTCAGGAGAACACACTGGGCATAGCAAACACCGTCTTCCAACAACACAAGAGACAGTTCTACACATGAACATCACCAGATAGTCAGTACTGAAATCAGATTGATTATATTCTTTGCAGTCGAAGATGAAGATGCTCTATACAGTCAGCAAAAACAAGACAGGGAGCTGACTGTGGCTCAGATCATGAACTCCTGGTTGCCAAATTCAGACTTAAATTAGTAGGGAAACCACTAGACCATTCAGGTATGACCTAAATCAAACCCATTGTGACTGATGTTGAAGCTGAAACTCCAATACTTTGGCCACCTGATTCGAAGAGTTGACTCATTTGAAAAGACCCTGATGCTGGGAAAGATTGAGGGCAGGGCAGAAGGGGGCAACAGAGGATGAGATGGTTGGATGGCATCACTGACTCAATGGACATGAGTTTGGGCAAACTCTGAGAGAGAGCGAAGGACAGGGACATTTGACAAGCTTCAGTTTATGGGGTTGCAAAGAGTCAGACAAGACTTAGTGACTGAACAACACTATAAAACTCAGGGACAAAGATATTTTGATTTGAAATATTGGGTAATTTCCATGATATTTCTGCATTTGGACCAGTAGGTTGGTTTTTGCTCATGTGTTCCAGAAAAATAGAAAACTGCAGTATAGCCTCGTGGTTAAGTGTGTAGGTTCTAGAGTCAGGCTGTTGACTTGAAACCTTGTTCTGCCACTTCTTATCTATGTGACCATGGACACGTTTATTAATCCTATTTTGCTTTTGTTGTCTTATTTTAAAATAGAATTAGTTGTAGTGTTCACTGCTTAGAATTCCTGAGATAATTGAATCACAGAATACATATATCTGATATTCAACAAGCTCTCAGTGTAGCAGTACTGAGGTTAAGATTCTACTACCTCAAAATATTTAGTCAGGAGAAACAGCTGAAGTTAGATGCTTTCTGCTTTCAAGATCTGTTATATCTAATTTCTAAGTCAGTCCTGACCAGGTGGTGGAGTTCATCAGCAGCCTCCACACTCCAGGTCGTGCCTGTCTTTGATCTGGCATGAATTAACTGCACCTGTTTTGTAGTTTGGACCCCCCCCCCGCCCCCATGCACCCGTCCGCCCCGAGTACCAATAAAGTCTCAACCTTTTCAAACCCAGCTTGTTGCTATGTTGATTCAGGCTTTGCTTCTTCTTCTGTACCTGGATTTTCTTTGCCTTATACCTGGTTTCCTGTTGAAAGCAAATTTTGTCCCTGGATCCCTGACCCTCTATCCTGACCTTACCATCATTCTCTTTTATGGAACTGAATGCTGCCCCTTAATTGCCAGCCACAGAATGGCATATTGATGCAAATAGACCAATTATTCAGAGCTATAGGACTTCTGACCACATGGACTAAACCATTATGAACAGGATTGGCAAGCATCATAGAGGGTGCTTCAGTTCAGTTCAGTTCAGTTCAATCACTCAGTTGTGTCCGACTCTTAGCGACCCCATGGACTGCAGCACACCAGGCCTCCCTGTCCATCACCAACTCCCGGAGTTTACTCAAACTCATGTCCATTGAGTCGGTGATGCCGTCCAACCATCTCATCCTCTCTCATCCCCTTCTCCCACCCGCCTTGAATCTATCCCAGCATTAGGGTCTTTTCAAATGAGTCAGCTCTTCGCATCAGGTGGCCAAAGTATTGGAGTTTCAGTTTCAATATCAGTCCTTCCAATGAACATTCAGGACTGATTTCCTTTAGGATGGACTAATTGGATCTCCTTTCAGTCCAAGGGACTCCCAAGAGTCTTCTCCAAAACACAGTTCAAAAGCATCAGTTCTTCGACGCTCAGCTTTCTTTATGGTCCAACTCTCACATCCATAGATGACTATTGGAAAACCAATAGCCTTGACTAGACAGAACTTTGTTGGCAAAGTAAAGTCTCTCCTTTTTAACATGCTGTCTAGGTTGGTCATAACTTTCCTTCCAACGAGTAAGCATCTTTTATTTTCATGGCTGCAGTCACCATCTACAGTGATTTTGGAGCCCCCCAAAATAAAGTCTGTTACTGTTTCCATTGTTTTCCCATCTACTTGCCATGAAGTGATGGGACCAGATGCCATGATCTTTGTTTTCTTAATGTTGAGCTTTAAGCCAACTTTTTCACTCTCCTCTTTCACTTTCATCAAGAGGCTCTTTAGTTCTTCTTTGCTTTCTGCCATAAGGGGGGCACTTAAAGAAATATTATCTGGGAAATGTGAGGTACCCGGCAAAGAGGGACTAGATGATCATAGAGAGCCAGGTCCCAGAATAAATTGTAGCTTCCTGGTCCAGGAGATCACCCTTGAGTACCCAGAAAAATTCATCACTATGCCCCTCACTCCACCTCCCTAGGATGGAAAGAACTCTGATCAGATATCAGATATGTCTGATACACATGAATAATGGCATAAATTGATGATTTTTGTTTGTGATTGAGGAAGGAAACCACAGGGCTGGTATTGCTAAGATTTCCCTGGTGTTTTCTCCATGGAGAATTTTTCAGTTTGTAGTAGAGTTAATCTGAAGAGAGGATAGGGACTTGAGAGCTCTGGTTAGCCAAAAAATAGGTATTGTTAGAGATAAAATTAAACCATATAATTACACACACATTGAAATGCTTCAATAAATCTATATGAAGCCCAAAGTACAGAGCCAGACACACTTTGTTCAAGAGATATAAGGAAGTATTATTTTAGCTATTTGTAACTTGTTAGCTGATTTAAATATCATAATGTGTCACTCACCTCTCTGTAATATCTGGGGTATTTTGGAGTTAAAATAAAATCAGACACATCAGCCGGGTGAGGAATTTCATAAAACATAGCAATATAATTACCAACAACATTATAAATAAGAATATTAGTATAGAAATATAGTCTTCCTTTCAAAACATGCTTTGGCTTTAAATTCAGACATGATTAAGTAGAGGAGAACCTGAATTCCTATATGTATTCATCCAAAAGTTAATATGATCTGGTAAAGCCCTTTGCAACTTTTAGGATTTCTATGCTAAATCAATTCCTTCTTGATAAATGCAAATTGAAGAGCTTGTAAACATCTCCCAATTGGAGTCAAGCAAGAGATCATCTTTCAGCAGTTTCAGAGCTCAGAGTAGCGTCAATCAACTGACTCAGTTGAGATAGACAAGAATTATATTTGTATTTTTCAAAACTTTGATACATTTACTTTCACTTCTTTCCTGTTTAACACCTCTATTTTTGTTCATTCCTTGTGCATAAAGTTCTTATACAGAATTTAAAAAATTCTTTTCAAAGAAACACCATCTATGAAAGCACATTGATAGGAATGTACCTAAACAAGCATATACTTTCTAATTAGCTGTTTTCAGTTGCTCACATTGCATAATTAAAGCTCATTGAAGCCTATTCAAATGAAGAAATGTCTTCTTTATTTTTTAAAGCATCATTTAAAGTGGTTTTGAAATTGACATTATCCTAATTACCTTTTCTTAGAAATGAGCTTATGAGCTTTCATCATGAACAAGGAGAAAATGAGATCAGCCTGGTGGTTGATGTAGGTTTGCTGTTGCTCTTTTGTTTGCTTTTGACCCTCGGACTTAATGGTTGTCCTTTACTATGTACCAAAGCCATGGCTTCCAGTGTGTGTGTGTGTGTGTGCATGTGAAAGCCCTGGCTTCCAGTGTGTGTGTGTGTGTGTGTGTGTGTGTGTGTGTGAAAGCCCTGGCTTCCAGTGTGTGTGTGTGTGTGTGTGTGTGTGTGTGTGAAAGCCCTGGCTTCCAGTGTGTGTGTGTGTGTGTGTGTGAAAGCCCTGGCTTCCAGTGTGTGTGTGTGTGTGTGTGTGTGTGAAAGCCCTGGCTTCCAGTGTGTGTGTGTGTGTGTGTGTGTGTGTGTGTGCGTGTGAAAGCCCTGGTTTACAGTGTGTGTGTGTGTATGTGTGTGTGTGTGAAAGCCCTGGCTTCCAGAGTGTGTGTGTATGTGTGTGTGTGTGTGAAAGCCCTGGCTTCCTCTGTGTGTGTGTGTGTGTTTGTGTTGGAGTGTAACAGGGAAGAGCCAATTTTGACTACATGTTGGATCCGTTTTTTTTTTTTTTTTTTTCTTTAATCTTTGCTTTTGTTATTATAATCGTACATAAGGGCCTGCCTTAGGGAACTCTGCCCTCTGACTGTTAAGCTAAAGTGGCTTTATTCAGCTGACAGGGAGACAATCTGACCCTGCGTACCTGTGAATGGCTGCAGAAAAGAAATTAACACATCCGCTTTTATTTTACAAGATAAAGGACTTTTTATTTCACTTCCTTACCTCCTCTCCCTCAGCATAAAAGAAAGTGGCATCCAGACCCCAATAAGATTTTTTTTTGCCGACTCTAGCCAGCCATCTTCTCCATCTGCCAGCTTGCTGAACAAAGTCATTATTCCTTGCATCAACATCAAGTCTCCTGATTCATTGGCCTGGCCTGTCGTGCTGCAAGCAAAGCGAGCTTGGACTCAGTAACAGGACATGAGGTGCTTGGCATGTCCACAACCACCTGCCTTGTCCCTTTGAACTTGTTTTGGGAATTGGATGGAAAGGGATGTTGATAGGTTTTCAGGTAAAAACAAGAGGTGCATGCTGAGTTGTCTGGATCCTTGCCTAGCTTTCTGTTTCTGAAACATGGATAATCTATGACCACTAATGCATTGAAGAAAAATATATTAAATTAATAGATTGAATAAACAAAAATAAGTGAATGTGGTAAAGACATGAATAAATGACCCAGCCACATTTTAATCAGCTTTTTAAAAAGGGCATAATTAATTAATAGGAGGTTAGAGCCTGGGAGTTAAATGCTTTCTATATCCTGTCCAGTGACCACAGACTTTCTTTTTATTCCAAGGGCTGTAATTTATAAATGTGCCTCCTTGCCCATTAATCTTAGCTGTCTTTGACTATTCTGATCTTCAAAGGTCAGAGTTGACATTTTAATGTAGCACCTGGGCATCTCTACTGATTTCTTTCTACATTATTCACTAGAATAGCATTCCTAAGGAAATGGGGCATGTGTTTTTTAGCCCTTTAAGTAACAGTTGGTATTAGCCCTTTCTTTAGTTCTGACCTCTATTCAGCCATTGAGAAAGGGAAAAGCATTTCATAAATAAAGACAAAAAAAAAAAAAAAAGACTACATTTATCCCAATAGAGTAAACTGAGAAAGGATGCAGTTCATTTAAAATCAATCTAGCTTAAGAACTTTCAGGGTCTTCTGTCCGTGAGATTTTACAGGCAAGAATACTGGAGTGGGTTGCCATTTCCTTCTCCAGGGGATCTTCCCAATCCAGGGATTGAACCTGGGTCTCCTGCACTGTAGGCAGATTCTTTACCAACTGAGCTATGAGGGAAGCCCAGTTTTAAAACTTTCATTAAAGTTGGAAATTTTGAAAATTTAGGGATTTAAATTTCTAACACCTTTTGGGTATAATACAAATTTCAATACTTTCCTATGCAGAAGAATAAAAATTGATGAGGAATGTTTTCAGACAGGGGGACTTGTATGTGTTGGGGGGAAAGGTATCTGTACGTAGGGTACTGGGTTGTTGGTTTGAAAGCTTGGGATTTTATTGGGTGGAAACTGAAACTGGCCTCCTTACATGGAGGGCAAGGAGAACCAAAGAAAGATGCCAACCACCACAGATAGGCAGGTGATAGGTTTAATAGGCAAGGGAACTTACGTTCAAGGCTTGTTTTGGGCAGCCACAATATGAGTAGTTCTCTGCCTGGCCTGCCAGAGTCTCAATAGTTCAAATAGAGGCCTTACTTAGGTTAAGTCATGTGTACTATCCAGATGGTCATAACAACACTTTGCTCTCTCAAGGCTGTGTCCTTGAAAATGGTTCCCACTGTGGGAATGGTGAGCATAATGTACATTCCAAAGGCAAGAGAGGAGGTAAGGAATTTTGAATTGCCTGTGTCCAGCTTGCTGGTCAACCAATATTCACATCCTCTAAATGACCATCTCTAACGCGAGTGCCCTTGTGTACTTGGAAAGTAGACTTTCCATAACTAAACATAACTCATGCCATGTTATGTTTATTTGAGCAGACAGAGGAGGATTTAAGTCAGAATCAAGTCACAGAAGAATAGAAACCGAAAATTGCTGAACCTCTTGAAGCAGGTGATTGAAATGAAGGGTTAGCATAACATGCCTTCCCTCCCTTTCTTTCTTTTCTTTCTCTTTCCTTTCCTTTTCTTCTGCCATCCTTCCCTCCTTCCTTCCCTTCTTTCCTCCCTCCATCTCCCCTTCCCTTCCTCTCCTTCCTGACTTTGTTTTTTTCTTTTTGTCTGTCTTTCTTTCTTTCTTCCCTCCATGGCTTTATTCAGGGCATAGTTAACAAAGAAAAATGGTGTGTATTTAAAGTATGCAATGTGATGATTTGTATGTATATGTATATATATTGTTGTTCAGTCTCTAAGTAGTATCTCTGATTCTTCATGTCCCCAAGGACTGCAGCACGCCAGGCTTCCTTGTCCTTCACTATCTATCTCCCAGAGTTTGCTCAAATTCATGTCCATAGAGTTGGTGATGATATCTAACCATCTCATCCTCTGTTACCCCCTTCTCCTCCTGCCTTCAATGTTTCCCAGCATCAGGGTCTTTTCCAATGTGTCAGCTCTTTGCATCAGGTGGCCAAAGTAATGGAACTTCACCTTCAGCATCAGCCTTTCCAATGAATATTCAGAATTGATTTCCTTTAGGAATGACTGGTTTGATATATATATGTAGAAATACATACATACATACATATATATATATATATATATGTATATATATATGAAAAAGTGAAAGTGTTAGTTGCTCAGTCATGTCTGACTCTTTGTGACCCGGGGACTGTAGCCCACCAGGCCGCTCTGTCCACAGAATTCTCTAGGCAAGAATACTGGAATGGGTAAGCCAGGGGATCTTCCCTGACCCAGGGATCAAACCGGGGTCTCCTGCATTGCAGGCAGATTCTTTACCATCTGATCCACCAGGGAAGCCTATATATATATATATATAATGTTTGAAACTCCAAAACTATGGCCACCTGATGCGAAGAGCTGACTCATTGGAAAAGACCCTGATGCTGGGAAAGATTGAGGACGAGAGGAGAAAGGGATGACAGAGAATGAGATAGTTGGATGACATCACTGACTCAATGGACATGAGTTTGGGTAAACTGCGGGAGTTGGTGATGGACAGGGAGGCCTGGTGTGCTGCAGTCCATAGGGTTGCAAAGAGTCAGACACGACTGAGCAACTGAACTGAACTGAACTATTATGTTATTATGTTATATATATAAATATTATGTTAATGTTATTAACATAATATTAATTATTATGTTTTATATATATATGTATATGCAAGTATAAAATCATGATCACAAGCAAGTTAATTAACACATCTCATACCTTACCTAGTTATCATTTAGCATGGCCTTTCAAAGATCCTGATTACTTTCTAACACACTATGGTAGACTCAAAGGGGAAGTATTATTGGAATAATTTGATGACTGTTGGGTGTGGAGTCAGGAAATTGGATTAGTTGACATCTCAGGGCATTTGTATGACTTTGAGATTAATTAAATTACTATTATATATACAGTATTTATCAAATGTTTTATATACTTCAGGTTTTAAAGAACACATGCAAACTTTTCCAGATAGAATTAGACTATTTTTTTTCCAGAAACAATGGGTTTTAAATCCTGACAGAGTTCTATCCTAGAGTTGGGAAAATGCATGTATTTTTATGAGAAGAGTTAACAGTATGCCTATAATAATTTTCTACTTTCTCATCATTTTAATTTTCCCCATCACAAAATGAAAATCAAGCACATGTTTTTATAAACTTTATTTGTTTGATCCCTTTGACTTGTGGAAAGGATTTGTTTTATTTTTATTCCTCAGTCCTCTTCTGCTGCAACTAACATTACACCAAAAAGACTCTAGCTCTGGTTCTCAGAGAAATTAAGTTTTTCTCTCTGGACAATAATGACCATTTCTCTACTTTGGTTCTTAAAATGATGCAAAGACTGCTTCAGAAGCACGGTATGCATCTTGAATCTTAGGTGGAAAATAAACTGATATTTGTGATGCAGTGACTCCCAATTTTTATTGTGAAAACTGGCATTTTTATTTTTGGTGAGATAAAGGATTTTAAAAATTATATCGTCCAGGATTCAAAAAAGTGGATGGATGAAGGCTGTGTTTGATTGGACTATGAGTAGACAAGGGAGGACACCAGGGAAGGTTATTAAGTAGCTGAAATGGGAAACTGGGTTAGAAAGCAACAGCAATATCCTGAAGGTGTGGGGAGAGATCCCAGCAACACAAGAAGGCTGTTTATGTGTGAGGCTGATCAAGTGGAAGGGCCTAGACAACAAACTGATCACATCATGTCTTTTCACATTTTCATTTATTTTTAATTTTTATTTTATATTGCACTAAGTTGATTTACAATGTTGTGTTAGATTTTCAATGTTGTGTATAGCAAAGTGATTCAGTTAAACATATGCATATATATTTTTTTGTAAAATTCTCTTTCCACTCAGGTTATTGCAGAATATTGAGCAGAGTTCCCTGTGCTATATAGTAGTTTCTTCTTGGTTATCTATTATAAATATAGTAGGTTTATATTTCAGTTCCAAACTTCCAATCTACCCCTCACCTCTACCTTTCTCCCCTGGTAAACACAAGTTTGCCTTTTTAAGTCTGTGTACCTGTTTTTATTTTGTAAATAAGTTCATTCGTATCACTTTTCTTTAGATTCTGCATGTAAATGATATCATCTGATATCTGTCTTTCTCTTACTTACTTCACTTAGTATGATAATTTTCAGGTCCATTCATGTTGCTGCAAAAAGCAGTATTTCATTCTTTTTAATGGCTGAGTAGCATCTCATTGCATATATGTACCACTTCCTCTTTATCCATTCATCTGTCAATAGACATTCAGCTTGCTTCCATGTCTAGGTTACTGTAAATAGCATTGCTATGAACATTGGGGTGCATGTATCCTTTCAAATGATGATTTTCTCTGGATATATGGCCAGGAGTGGGATTGCTGCATCTTTGAGCTGGGTTCAAAAACTTGGTTGAGAGGATCTCCTGGAGGAGGGCAGGGCAACCCACTCTAGTATTCCTGCTTGGAGAATCCCCATGGCCAGAGGAGCCTGGTGGACTACTGTCCATGGGCTTTCAAAGAGTTGGGCAAGACTGAGTGACTAAGCACAGCACAGCACATGATAACTTCAATGGTTTTGTAAGAAACGTTTCTACAGTCCTCCATAGTGGCTGCACCAATTTACATTTCCACCAACAGTGTAGGAGGGTTCCCTTTTCTCTACACCCTCCCAAGCATTTATTATTCGTAGACATTTTGATGATGGCCACCCTGAATGTGTCCAATCTCATCTGACCATATATCTTAAAGAACAAGATTTTTTTGTCTTTTATTTGGGTCACTTCTAGAATCCTAAGTCTAGAAAAAGTCAGGTGTAAAGGGGATAGCAAGAATGTCCATGGCATACTTCACACAACTATGGCTTATACCTATCCTGTTTCTAAGTACCATACACAAATTTATGAAGTTTTTATTTTATCTGTTCTGTACAGCACCTGAAGATCTATCTTGAAAACTTCACCATAACCCTATGAGGTATGTACTTTACTTCTCCATTTTAAAGGTAAGGGTATCCAGGCTTAAAGAATTTAAGTAACATAAACAAAGTCTCATGATTAAAAATGGGAGTGAGAGTGATGGAATTTGAATCCTGATACGTAAGACCAGAAAGCTCTTAATTATTGTTCTGAATTACTAGGACACTATTGGTGTGAAATGATTTATTTTTAGGTAATTGAAATTAAAGAAGTACCATTTACATTTGAAATGAGATTTTATTGAGAAGAATAATATCATTTAAATGCTGTATTTTTAAAATTAATAATTTGTGTCTTTTTCTTATCACCAAGTGCCCATACAATTAACCAAGAATTATTGAGGTAGCTTTGCAATTGAGAGATGTGTGTTGGCAAGTAATTGTGTGAGAGCCTGCAGTGAAAGTTGGCAGTTTTTAAGCAGAAAGGAAAAAATTTAGAAAGAAAAGTATATTACAAAATCATCAACTTCTTCCTTAAGGTAAAAATCTTACAACATGCTGGAAAAATACATTACAAATGAGTGCAAACCATCATCTAGATTTTTGCTCCTGTTGTGTTTATGCCTGAGGTCTTTTTATTTGCTCATTGTTTTATTAATGGACTTGAACCAAAGAACATGCTGGTGAAAGCTGCAGTACCTGTGGTATAAAGTATATTGTCTGAAGAATGACTTTTTTTTTCCACATCCATGTGTAATACATCATGGAAACCAATTTAGCATGGGTAGTGTTAATATATGGTTGAGGGCTAGGAAAGTTTTCAGGCAAGTAAGCACAGCCAAATCAATCCATACTGGAAGAGGAAATTCACCAGAGAGAAGAGCTCTTCTTCACTGTATATTTAGTTGTATTATTATGTCCAAAGTTCTATTCTTAAAGGATTTTATTATAGGGACATAAGTCTGTCATCTACATAATATGTAATAGGCTGTGTATTCAAGATCAGGAAATAGTTTATCTAGTTAATGCTATAATGGTTAGGCTTTGAAACTTCTAAAAAGGCAAATACTATGGCCCTGGAGTAAAGTCTGTTATTGAAGATAGGAATAGAGAAATTGGATTCATTTTTAAAATCTCATATAGAGCTGGTGCATACAGAGAAAGTTCAGTAACTAATGAATGCAGGAAAGAATCTAAAGGAAGTGAAGATGAGGAAAGTATACGATGCATGGTGTCAGGTGTCGGGGCTCATACGCATGATCTACAACTCTAGAGCAATTATTTTACATTAGGATTTGGTATGTGAAATGGCTATATTTCAGGATTCATACTTTGGTCTGCTACGTATGAAGCCAACATAATTTTACCTGAATGGGATTTTGAGGATAACCCCCTCTAGTCCCCATATGTTGCAAATGAGAAAATAAAGCTTCAGAGAAATTAATCATGTAAAGTCACCCTTTCAGATAATAGAAGAATGGATTAGAACAAAGATTTTCTGACATTCCCTTCAACACAACAGGTGATTTTTTTCTCCCAATACAGATTTTCCTGCTTTCCAAAAGTTCACAGCTTAATGCTGCTTCACTCTTAGGAATACATACTTTACTACTTGTTTTGGCTACCTGAAATAAAGCCAAGGAGAATTTTCAATTTTACTAAAAAAGCCATTATTGTACTAAGGCAGATCTTTTGTAAAAGCAAAGTGGTAAATTTCCGAAATGTAGAGTATACTTTTCACTTTATTCGTTTCTGCTTAGGAAAAGTTCCATAGGAATGCTCTATTTTCTGACAGTGCAGAAAACTGTAATTTGAGCCTATGGCTAGAGATTAATAGAATAGAATAATATATAGAATTTACTTATTCTCCAATTTTATTGATAAAATGTGAAAGGATAAGCAATAGTGTGGGAGAAAATATTTAGACATTATATGCATGATAAAGTACTTGAATCCAGAATATACAAAGAACACTTTATAACTCAATGATGAAAAGACACAGAACTCAATATAAAAATTGAAAATAAACAATGGATTTGAATAGATATACCTTCATGTCCGATTCCAAAGAAAGGCAATGCCAAAGAATGTTCAAACTACCGCACAATTGCACTCTTTTCACATGCTAGCAAAGTAATGCTCAAAATTCTCCAAGCTATGCTTCAACAGTACATGAACCGAGAATTTCCAGATGTTCAATCTGGATTTAGAACAGGCAGAGGAACCAGAGATCAAATTGCCAACATCCGTTGAATCATGGAAAAAGCAAGAGAGTTCCAGAAAATCATTTACTTCTGCTTCATTGACTAAAGCCTTTGACTCTGTGGATCACAACAAACTGTGGAAAATTCTTAAAGAGATGGGAATGCCAGACCACCTTACCTGCCTGAGAAACATGTATGCAGGTCAAGAAACATGTATGTAGATCAAGAAGCAGCAGTTAAAATCAGACATGGAATAATGGACTGGTTCCAAATTGGGAAAGGAGTATATCAAGGCTGTATATTGTCACCCTGAGTATTTAACTTCTATGCAGAGTACATCATGTGAAATGGCGGGCTCAATGAAGCACAAGCTGGAATCAAGACTGCCGGGAGAAATGTCAATAACCTTAGGTATGCAGATGACACCACCCTTATGGCAGAAAGCAAACAACTAAAGAGCTTCTTGATGATGGTGAAAGAGGAGAATGAAAGAGCTGGCTTAAAACTCAACATTCAAAAAACAAAGATCATGGACTCTGGTCCCATCACTTCATGGCAAATGGATGGGGAAACAATGAAAAGAGTGACAGACTTTATTTTCTTCATCTGCAAAATCACTGCAGATGGTGACTGCAGCCATGAAATTAAACGATGCTTACTCCTTGGAAGAAAAGCTATGATCAACCTAGACAGCATGTTAAAAGAACAAAGACATTACTTTTCCAACAAAGGTCTTTATAGTCAAAGCTATGGTTTTTCCAGTAGTCATGCATAGATGTGAGAGTTGGATCATAAAGAAGGCTGAGCACCAAAGAATTGATGCTTTTGAACTGTGGTGTTGGAGAAGACTCTTGAGAGTCCCTTGGACTGCAATGAAATCAAACCAGACAATCCTAAAGGAAATCAGTCCTGAATAGTCATTGAAAGGACTGATGCTAAAGCTGAAGTTCCAATACTTTGGCCACCTGATGCGAAGAACTGACTCATTTGAAAAGACCCTGATGCTGGGAAAGATTGAAGGCAGAAGGAGAAGGGGACAACAGAGGATGAGATGGTTGGATGGCATCACTGACTCAATGGACATGAGTTTGAGTAAACTCCGGGAGTTGGTGATAGACAGGGAGGCCTGGCGTGCTGTGGTCCATGGAGTCTCAAAGAGTTGGGCACAACTGAGTGACTGAACAAGAGCATCATGCTATATACAAATAGCCAAAAACTTGTAAGAAGATGTTCAATATTATTCATCATTGTGCTGTGCTTATTTGCTCAGTCGTGTCCAACTCTTTGCTATCCCACATACTGTAGCCCACCAGGCTCCTCTTTGTGTCGGGATTCTCCAGGCAAGAATATTGGAGTGGGTTGCCATGCCCTCCTCCAGGGGATCTTCCTAACCCAGGGATCAAACTCAGGTCTCAGGCATTGCAGGCAGATTCTTTACCATTTGAGCCACCCGGGAAACACATTACAGGAATGCAAATAAAAAACACAAACCACTTCATACATACAAGGATGGCTAAAATAGAAAAATGACAGACAATAAAAAGTGCTGGCAATGATGTAAAGTTATTTAAATTCTCATATATTGCTAGGGGAATTTTAAATTGGTAAGACATTTTGGAAATCTGTTAGTTTTTTAAAATATTAAATATAAACTTATCATATGACTCATCAATACCACTCCTTAGTATATATCCAAGACAAATATAAACAAATTTCTGCATAAACACTTGTACAGAAATTTTCATAGAAGTATTATTTACATTAGCAAAAAAGTCCGTGAACTGATGAACAGAGAAATAAAATGTGGAATATGCATACAATAGGATGTCACTTGGCCATTATAAAGAATGAAGTACTGATATAGTCTACAATGTGGACAAACCTTGAACTATTATGCTAAGTGAAAAAAGCTTCACAAAAGGCCACATTTGGTATGACTCTGTAGACTATAAATGAAGTCAACCCTAATGGAAACAAGCTGAGATGATTTATTCAGAGCTGTCTATATTGGATGAGGCAGCCACCAACCTTCACTTTTCACAGAGACTCAACGGCAGGGAGAGAAGTAGGAAAGAAGGTCAGCTTCAAGTATGCCCTGTTTGACGAGCATGGTGTTGACACAGGGGAGGTGTAGGATGGGCCGACTAGAAGCAAGGCATCCTAAGTAATTGATTAAGGGTACATATTTGGTTTTTTCCAGGTGGCCCTAATTTGGGAATGGGAGAAAAACTTAGAAAGCTGTAAGTCATTAATCAAGTCCTGGCCATTTGGGGCCTGTTGTTACATGGGTTTATTATCCAATTTCCTGGACTGGTTACTTTAAAACGTAGGTTGCCTTCAAGGCTTTATTACAACAGGTTGTGGGTCAGAGTTCTATTTTTGTGTGTAATCTGTCCACTTTTTTGTGTGTGAGTATTCAGCCTCTCAATTCATTATATGAAATGTACAGGATAGGTGAACACATAAATACAGATGGTATATGAGGAATTGTCTGAAACTGGAGGGATAGGATGGAGAGTGTTAATGGGTATAAGGTTTCTCTTCAGGTTGATGAAAATATTCTAATATTAGGTTATGGTGATTTTTTAAAAACTGCAAATACACTAAAAATGACTTCATTGTACACTATGTTTGAGTACACACTTGTTACTTTAGGCTCCCCTCGTAGCTCAGTCAGTAAAGAATCTGCGCAATGCAGAAGACCCAGGTTTGATTCTTGGGTCAGGAAGCTCCCCTGGAGAATGAAATGGCAACCCACTCCAGTATTCTTGCCTAGAGAATCCAATGGACAGAGGAGCCTGGCAGGCTACAGTCTGTGGGGTTGCAAGAGTTGGACACAACATAGCAACTAAACCACTATCACCTTGTTACTTTATGTGTCAATGAAGCTTTAAAAATAATTCACTGATACTCATGTTTATTTGAAATGATAACATTTTGAATGTAATTGTTTAAATGTATTTATAATTAAAATTAATTTTAGTTTCCTTTCATTTTTCTTAATCTACTATAAATTTTAAAATGATATGTATGGCTAACATTTAATTATTGGTCTAAAAAGAAGTCATATTTAAAAAGTGATTACAAGTGTAAAGAATGCTATCATGGGATCTTTGAGGTTTTTCTTTATACTTTTCATAAATATAGATGAGGGAAATGAAATTCCTAAGGATTTGTTAGGGAGATGTAGGAGCTACAGACTGTACCCTCTTCAGCCTGGCTTAAATACTTCTTTTCTATTTCACAATTGCCTTCACTGTAGATTAAGGAAATATGGGCTTCTATCAATTGTTAGCAGCTTCAGAGGTTTTTGACAACATTGACAATCTGATAAAAGCCATGCACACTCTTCTCAGGGGGGAAAAATTTAACACATTTATGAACCATGGTGAAATCTTTTATTTTGCCTGTATAATATCCATTCACACTTCTGGCAAGAGCAGGTAGACTTTGTTTGGAGTGGGGGGTAGGTGATATCCTTCCACCATTCACAATCCTTGGGACTTCGTGTGTAAGCAGTAGGAGATACTCACCCTTACTAGTCATAGTTATTTATTCAGGAGTGACAGCTTTACTTTAATTGGTTCAGCCTGGAGATTTTAGGAAGCTGAAATTCCCTCTTCTGCTGCAGTCAAAGCAGGAAAAGTCCAAGATAGAAGATTTTGAGTGCTATCATATGGAGACAGAGAGATGGAAAATAACAGGAAATCTTTAATATCACTTCAGCCTCTGGATTCAGCCCTGCCTTAAACTAATTTGTCATGTAAGGAAGTTGATACATTTATTTTTTGGTAAAGATGATTTGAGATGTATTCCTTGACACTTACAACACAAAGAAACCTGGTTGTTACCTGTGGTAAACACAAGAGGGTTTTATGGATATCACTGGGCACATCCACAGGTTCATCTTAAGGATCCATGAACTATATCATAGGTAAGGTAGGAGGGCTGCTTTGTGGACTTTGAACAGTGGGTAATTAACCAACTTAAAAAAAAAAATATATATATATATATATAATAGGTATATAATTTTTGTGGGCCATTCTGTGTGCTTGTTTGGGGAAGGTGATATTTATGAAATTGAAAGCCCTGCATTTTCGCTTTTTCTTGTGTGACCACTAATTACATCTAATAATTAGTTAAGTGATTTTTAACTTAGATTTTGTCAAAATAGCCCATTTATTTATAATGTGATAAACCTTGGATCACAGTTTGAGAATACTGAAATAGAAATGTATAGTTTTGGTTTTCCCCAATGCCATCCTGCCAACCTCAGTCCTGGTATAATCTCAGAGCCACTATTAGAGTCTGTATATTTAATTAAATTATATGTGCAAGAAAGCAACTTCTGGGATTTGATTAGCAAATGGTCCTCATGAATAATATTGGGAATTTTAAGGAAGATTTGGATCTGTGGTTAAGGCTGTCATCTGAGTTTGGAAACTGAGAATTTCCTACCTCATGAATCAAAACAGCCTTTTGTGGCATGAGAGTTCACCTAAACCAGACTGGATTCATAGGCATTTGTCTGCGTTGGGGGACAGGAGAGGACATCTACTAGACGGGGGGGCGGGGGGGGGGCGTGTACCTGTAAATTCAAAGACCAGTTGCAGCATAACATCCATTACTAATGGATTTGCATCATGGCTATGCTTTAGCCGCTTTCTGGAAGCAAGTCCACTGAAACTGCTCAGATTCAGAGGAACCTAATAGTGTTTTGAAGGTGGTGTGTGAGGAGAGAAACATTCAGGACTTCACAGGACAGTTACTGGTAGCAACCACTTGAGGAAGCTGCTGCTACAGTTGCTTGGTATAAGAAAAAGAAAGTTACAGTTAAAGTCTCATGGGAGCAGTTGCTGAGAGTGATCACAGACATTTATTAAGTACTTTCTCTGTGCACAGCTTCTGCTGACTCTGAGAGGGCAGTCAAAGAAGCTCTAGCATGGCTCCTGGTCTAGGAGATCTTGCAATCTGGAGCAATTATAAGTATCTCACCTATCCAATGGGGATCATAATATCTGTCTGACAGGGATTCTTATGAAAAAATACACACTGTAACCTCTTATAATATAAAACAGTCCTGAAACATGGGAAAGAATCTCAGTAAGTGTGTGGTTAATTATCAGCCTCATCTCCTCATTGTGAATCAAAGATAGAATAATATGCATACTCTCGGTAGGAAAAAAATTGGACAGTCATGATCCAGATGTATGATTTAGTTTCAATAAAGGGAGAGAGAGCCACTACCTTAAGTTCACTGGGAATATCGCTGTTTTTTATGGGTTACCCCAACTAGAACTTAGGTGTGATGACTCCTTCATGTGCTTCCAAATATTGTCTCAGTTCAAGCAAGTGTGTGCATGTGTTAACATTCATCCTAGAAATTATAATTGCTTACTTGGCAAGTTTCCCAAATGAGACAGATGAAAATGCATGACTTATATGATCCATTTTCCTGGGAAACTGATATTTATTAAGTCTTCATTCTGTGCAAGGTACTGTGTTAGGAATATGTCATTTTATATTATATTTACATGTACTAGGCAACATAGACTATTATTATCCCAGTTTTGCAGATGAGGTAAATGAAGCTGACTTTCCTGATCACATAGCTAATAATCAGTAGAGTTGGGATTTCATCATAGTTATCCCCATATCAGAGGCCACATTCTTAACCACTATACCTATGTAATTCCTTGGTGGATGGTCTGAGGTTCTCAGAGCATTAGGATTATTGATTCTACTCCAAGTGTCAGCTGTTAGCTCTTTGGACACTTTTAGTTCTTTAGCTATACAATAATAGAAATGTTGTTCATTTGCAAGATTTTGGGTACCCTGATTAAACTGATGCCCCATTCTTTGAAATATAAGAAAGGTCCATCCACACTTGCCACCAGCTGCTGTCAGGTACCCATTATTATCTGCTTAATTAATCCCAGAAAAAAGAATATTTCATTGTTAACTTTCACCATAAAAAGCTTTCAGCTTACTCTCTCTCCTCAGAATCCCATGGGTCATCCATATGTGATTCAGTTGATAAAGTAGGTAATTAGTTAACATATAGATCCCTAGGTCCTACTCCTGAAAATTCTGAGGCAATTGATCTTATTGGTGCCACAAGCACCTTCTTTTATACGCGTTCCCAGCATTTCTGACTTATGTTTTTTGGATCATGATGACAAATACAGATGACTTTGTCAGAAAACATGGTTTCAGTACTTAAAATTAGTCATTAAAATGTACAGAATATTAATATTAGCAGAATGAATGATCAAATTTAACATAGGCTTTAATATATAAATTTAAATATATTTATTCCTTTTATGATATCAGCCTTATACTCTCTCCTAGTTCAGTTCAGTTCAGTTCAGTCACTCAGTCGTGTCCGACTCTTTGTGACCCCATGAACCACAGCACGCCAGGCCTCCCTGTCCATCACCAACTTCCAGAGTCCACCTAAACCCATGTCCATTGAGTTGGTGATGCCTTCCAATCATCTTATCCTCTGTTGTCCCCTTCTCCTCCTGCCCTCAATCTTTCCCAGCATCAGGCTCTTTTCAAATGAGTCAGCTCTTCACATCAGGTGGTCAAAGTATTGGAGTTTCAGCTTCAACATCAGTCCTTCCAATGAACACCCAGAACTGATCTCCTTTAGGATGGACTGGTTGGATCTCCTTGCAGTTCAAGGGACTCTCAAGAGTCTTCTCTAACACCACAGTTCAAAAGCATCAATTCTTCGGCGCTCAGCTTTCTTTATAGTGCAACTCTCACATCCATACAACCACTGGAAAAACCATAGCCTTGACTAGATGGACCTTTGTTGGCAAAGTAATGTCTCTGCTTTTTAATATTCTGTCTAGGTTGGTCATAACTTTCCTTCCAAGGAGTAAGCGTCTTTTAACTTCATGGCTATAGTCACCATCTGCAGTGATTTTGGAGCCCAGAAAAATAAAGTCTGTCACTGTTTCCACTGTCTCCCCATCTATTTGCCATGAAGTGATGAGACCAGGTAGACATCTAAATTGCCTACTGAGAATATTTTATCATTTTCCAAGCTTTTCCACATCTCATTTTTGTTATTTGAAATTCAAGGGATCCAAATGAGAATATGTATCATCCTCCCATTTTACAGCTGCAGAAACTGAGGCTAAGCAAGTTTAGATGAATTTTCTAGATTAATCAGGTTTGTAACTATTGATTTTGGCTCTGTTTATGTCAGACATATCCTTAAATTGCAATCAGAACTATCTCAAGTAGATAGAGACCTCTTTAAGGGCCATTCTTTAACTCCAGAACAGACAGCACCTACAATTTCTTGGATTAAGGAAAGGGTCATTTAAAGCCATCTTGAGTACTAGACTCACCATGACACCATATCCAGAGAAATTCTTCTACAAGTAGCACACACTGCTTTTGATGTCCCCACCTCTGTCTTTGATGTTCTTGGTCAAGTTCTATTCAGAAGGTTAGGAAGAGAGCATGAAGAGGGCTCAGATATCTTCTAGTACAAAACATTCATTTATTCATAAACACAGAGCTCAAGAGGCAATGCATAATCTATCTGTAGCAGCTCAATGAGTTAGTGACAGAGCTAGAGCCAGTGTCTGCCCCCCGAGGCTCCACAATAGGGTAGAATGAGCTCTTGGGTGAGAAGCAAATAGACTAGGCTTTGAAATTTACTCTGCCCTTCACTAGCTTTGTGACCTTGGCCAAGTCACTTAACACCTCTGAGCCTCAATCTCTTTATCCCTGAAATGGGGATAATAATACAAACTCAACAGGCCAGTTTTTCAAAATGTTGGTATCATTTCAAGGCATCTGGCTTGATTCAGGGTAGATTTTCAATGAGTGATGGTTTGCTTCCTTGCCCAGTTTCCATAATGGTTCAAAGATCAGTTTTCAGGTCAAGTCCCGCACCAGATAACTTGCTCTATAACCATTAGGATGTATATTGTTTTTTAGCCACTGCACCGTTTGTAAAGCAATATCCTGCTATTCATGAATGCAAATCAGGCTTCGGAGCAGCAACCTTTGACTCTTCAAATTTAGATTTGGTTATCAACAGGAATTTCTGTACTGGTCTCTGGATAATATTAGTCAGAAACAAGAGGAAAAACAATTCCTGCAGAGTCATCAACACCAGGGAAGGAGTGTTGCTACTTTATTCACTACTGTTTCTGTAGCTTATAGTACAGTACCTGGCACATAGTAATACACAATTACTAGTACAATACATAGTTAATATATATTATTGACAGAAATCTCTAATTTTACTTCTTAATGGTTTCCTATGTTCTATTGTTGGCTCATTTATTTCATTTTGATTAGTCTGGTCCCTCTAGTTATGCTGTAACCTCCTCAAAGGCAGGTTCCACTAAAATTCAGTTCAGTTCAGTTCAGTTCAGTTCAGTCGGTCACTCAGTTGTGTCTGACTCTTAGCGATCCCATGGACTGCCTCATGCCGGGCTTCCCTGTCCATCACCAACTCCCAGAGCTTGCTCAAACTCATGTCCAATGAGTTGGTGATGCCATCCAACCATCTCATCCTCTGTTGTCCCCTTCTCCTCCTGCCTTCAATCTTTCCAGCATCAGGGTCTTTTTCAGTGAGTCAATTCTTTGCATCAGGTGGCCAAAGTATTGGAGCTTCAGCTTCAGCATCAGTCCTTCCAGTGAACATTCAGGAGTGATTTCCTTTAGGATTGACTGGTTTGATCTCCTTGCAGTCCAAGGGACTCTCAAGAGTCTTCTCCAACACTGCAGTTCAAAAGCATCAATTCCACTAAAATTAGACATGAAATTAGCTGTAATTTTTGAAGTATCTGCTTCTGGGAACAGGACCTATCAGACATATATTGCAAACAGAATACTGTGCACGTTTTAAATTAAGTCAGTTATTACTTCCACATGACAGATGAAGAAATAGGGAGGCTAAATAATTTGCCCTTGATTACACAGTCTGTGCAAGGTACAGCCAATGGTTGAATCCAAGGCCTATATTCTTCCCATGTTGTTGTTCAGGCTCTAAATCATGTCCAACTCTGCTATCCCATAAACTGCAGCATGCCAGACTTCCCTGTCCTTCATTATCTCCCGGAGTTTCCTCAAACTCATGTCCACTGAGTCAGTGATACCACCCAACCATCTCATGCTCTGTCTTCCCCTTCTCTTCTTGACGTCAATCTTTCCCAGCATCAGGGTCTTGTCCAATAAGTCGACTTTTCGCTTTAGGTGGCCAAAGTATTAGAGCTTCAGCTTCAGCATCAGTCCTTCCAGTGAATATATAGGACTGATTTCCTTTAGGATTGACTGGTGTGATCTCCTTGCTGTCTGAGGGACTCTCAAGAGTCTTCTCTAGCACCACAGTTTGAAAGCATCAATTCTTTGATGTTCAGCCTGCTTTATAGTCTGACTCTTACACTCATACATGACTACTGGAAAAACCATAGCTTTGACTATATGGATCTTCATCAGCAAAGTGATATCTCTGCTTTTGAATATGCTCTCTAGGTTTGTCATAGCTTTTCTTCCAAGGAACAAGTTTCGTTTTAATTTCATGTCTGCAGTCACCATCCACAGTGATTTTGGAGCCCAAGAAAATAAAATCTGTCACTGTTTCCACTTTTTCCCCATATATTTGCCATGAAGTGTTGGGACCAGATGCTATGATCTTAATTTTTTGAATGTTGAGTTTTTTTCTTTTTATACTTCCTCTCTATTCTAGTCAGTGTTTTGCAGATAGTTTATACATTATAGGCATTAACTGTAAATCATATCAGCAGAACTGGGTAAGATTAAAAAAATCTGACAAGGGGAAAATGGCTTTTTCTGCTTGTTTTTATTATGGGTTGCCATTATGCTCCTCTGGAACTGTTCATGGTCATGAATCCCTATTGCCATGTTTTATTTAGTTCTGTCTGTCCCAGAAAGGACCTTTTCCTTGCAGTTTCCCTGACCAGTCCTCATGAATATTTGTTTTGTTGTATTTTGCTAGCTGAATCCACTCAATGATCATTTTATAAGGTATATAGTGTATTTTTCACAATAACCCTACAAGGCAAGATTTATTATCCTGATTTTAATGATGTGAAAACTGAGGTTCAGGGAAATTAAGAAACTGGATCATCAAGTCCATAGAAATGTGGCTCATTTGCTTTTCTATTTGTTCTTTACTCCTAGATCAAAATCTTAAATGCACTGAATTTAAGCATACAGCAACTATTTAACCCATATGGCAACTGAATGGGTTACTGTACTAGCCATAGCTTAGAGTTTTATGTTTCAGGGATATCAAACAATGTCTCATTTTGATCTTCACAATAGCATTAAAGGATCAAAATCTTAAGTGTTAGTTAGACAGCAGCAAGTTAAACTAGCAAGGATGAAAGGCCTTGGTCCTGTCTTTATTAAGCATTCTTCCTGTTGCAATGCACCTTCCAAGACACACTTACATATTATGTCAGAGGACTTTCAAAAGCCTGTGTCTGAAGGAGGACATTACAGACCCCAGGACCTCAAGGAAGATATTGTGGCACAGGGAACATCTTTAGTGTTCCTTTGGCTTCACCACCAGGCTATTGCCCTACTAGTGGCTAACTTCCTCTTTAACCTAAATTAAACTGACACTGGACTTGGGTAAATCAGGAAATTAGGGTGTATATTCTGTGGAGTCCTGGAGAGTTTGGGACTAAAAACTCAACATCCTTACGAAGAAGCATTTACTTTAAGTTCAATACTTCTTTTTATTTTTTCCATTTTCCTTTCCTTTGTCATGCCAAATTAAATTTAAAACTTTTAATTAATAATATTGAATATATTATGATTCTGTTTAATTAGATTTCTTCAATACAGCTATTTTTCTATCCATCTATTTATTCTTAATGAATAGAAAGACAGTGGGGCCAAAGTCCAACAAATGATAACACTGTTTCAGCCTCCCTGAGATGTGAAACACCTAGTGATTTTATTTTAACTCTCCTTTTTGTATGGTTCTGTATTACTTATTTGTTAAAACTTTACAGTATACTTATTTTCAGAAATCATTGCTAGAGAATAATGCATATTATTTTCTTGTGGCTGCTGTAAACCATTACCACAAACGTGGTGACTTAAATAAGTATTAGTATTTATTTTCTCATAATTCTGAATCCAGAAGTCTGAAATCAGTGTTACTGGTCCAAAGTGCAGGGGTCAGCAGGGCCTTGCCCTCTCTGGAGGCTTTCATGGAGAATCTGTTCCTTGCCTCTTTAGCTCTGATGACTGCTGGTACTCCTTGGCTTATGGCTACATCAGTTCCATCTTCAAGGTCAGCATCTTTAAATTCTCTCTGCTCCATCTTCACACTTTCTTTTCCTCTATGTGTAGTCAATTTTCCCTCCATTTTCTGCTTATAATGATGCATGTTATTGTACCTAGGGTAAAGATAGTTAATCCAGGGTGATCTCCTCATCACAAAATCCTTAGCTTAAAATATCTGTTGTCTTTTCCATTCAAAGTGATACTTACGTGTTCTAGGGATTAGGTCCTGGTCTTTTGGGGGACCATTATTCAGTTCACTCTAAGTAGTTTCCAAAGGGAGAATGATAACCAATTAATATCTCATAGCTGCTTTTTAAAATGGATTTATGCAGCAGGAAGCACTAAATTCTTGTCCTGCATTGGGCTTGTGTCTATATTTAGATAAACTCTTGGCAGTTTACCTGGGATATCTCTAATTTAGATCCATTGCCTAAAGAGTTGTTAGTATACTATGTTCACTCTTTAGTACGTCTCTTAGTCTGTATGATATATTATGTGGTTACCCTCTGTATGCAACAGCATATGTTCACAAATCCAAACTCTTTTAGGTTTATGAGAATCATGATCTTGGGACCAGAGAATCTTGCTGGGGACAAATTGTGGTCACTATATTCCACTGTACATCTCCTGTAAAATCAGCTGCCAAATGATAATGAGAAGGCATCTCAGCAGACTAGGGCTTGAGCACAAGTACCTCCCCAGTAAGTCTGAGGATGTGTGCAGTCAGAGGGGCCAACAACAGGCATTTAAGTTACCGTAGTAGGTGCTTTTGCTTTCACTCACTCTTGTAATGGTATCTATAATTGCATAACAAGAGCAAGGCCATTTTCTGCTGATATTCTTTGTTAGGCCACGTGGCCAAAGGGGGACTCAACATCTTCTCACTCCCCCCTCCTCACCACCAAATGTGCTTGACACTTGGGTGGCCTCTACACATGCTCCTGATGACTAATGTTTCTTCCATGTTTATATTCTGCTCTATTTTCTAATTCATGTGGCTTGTAATTTTATCAGTGAAATTCAAGAACAAGAACAGGCTTTGGAAGAAATGCTTCAAAAAGGATGTCTCCAACCTGTCCTATTATAGACATTCATATAAATTATATATAGCTGACTTTGGACAATTTTCTTTGGTTTCTTCTCTTCTTCTTTTTTTCCATCTTTCCTTTCTTCTTTTCTTCTGTTAAATATTCTTTCTCATAAACCTAATGTGGGCACTAGTATTATACCCTTTTGTAAGTAGGAAATTCTACACTCAAAAATGTTAAATAATTTACCCAAATTATTGGATAAGGTTACTCAGCTACAGACTAGCTGAGATTCAAACCTGATCTCTGTGACTTTGGAATACTCACTGCTAGATATTATATTCTATACCTTACCTTCTGAATAGGATATCAATTTTAAAATGGACAAATTATGAAGCTATAAGGCCCAGGATGGTACCTATGTAATCTGAAAGCTACAGAAATAGAAGGATGGAACTAGACTCACTGACAGCAATAGGATCAGAGAACTCTCAGTAACAGAGGCTACTTGGTAGCATTTAACCCCAAATAAATAGCATATGAAACAGCATTTGAGGAAGAAAATGATATTATAGAAAATTCCCAGGAGATAAAGAGGCAATTGAAATAAACGTGTGAAAGTCAGAAGGGAAGGAATCCTTGGTAACTTATGGAGAGGCTCTCTTCTTTGGGAACAGGAGTACTGAGAAATCCGAGGGCCATGTACTGAGCCAGAGTGGCTAAGCTCCAGAGACGATTATGAACTGAACTAAAGGAGGTCTGCTTTGTTGAGAACTTGTGAAACTTCCTTTCAAGGAAGGTCTTGCTGCCAGCTCCCAACAAACAGATTTCAGTTTTCATCTCATTCAGGATTCGCTTCACTGCAGACAGCCACCACCCCTGAGGACATGACCAAAAGCCTGGACTTTTTGGGTCAACATGGAACAACTCAGACAAGGTATACATACTGTAACACCTCCAGTGGGATTGGCCAAGGTCTTGCATGACCTGCTTTGCAATTAGACTTCTCCCTTTACCAATCTCACTTCCTCTAATACATTCCCACAGGTATTGATCCCTAATAGATATCTAGCATGCCAAATTCAATCTTATTATCTGTTTGTGATATACCAATTTTCAATAAACCCTGAGAATCCTCATGTCCAGCTCTCCTTTGGACAGAATTAATATTCTTCCTTCCCCCATGCTAAGAAGAAATCCCCTAGTGAGAAGGGTAGTGTGTCCTAGGTAGGTGAGAGAAGAGGACCCTTTAACAAACGTCTGTTGTGCACTAGGCTTTTGCCTGCCACCATCTGACTTTCCCTCTAGAGATCTCATTTCTCTTTTTCTTGACTAGGTTCTGGTGCCTAAGCATTATTCTCTGGAAGCAGACAAATGGAATACATGCTGTAGAGAACTCCGTTTGCTAAAGCATCATTATGCTTGGACTTTTGATGGCTTATTCACACAATCGAGTGTGTTAGAATGAAATTTTCCCAAATCTGACACCTTTAGAATGCTTCAACATCCATAGCTGGCAGCTGACAGCTTTGAGTACAAAACCATCACCATTTACCCGTCTTTTGGATAGTATTCATTAACCAGTTCTAGAAAAATCACATGACTCTTTGTTCTTTCATCCAACCACTGAACCACTGACCTGAGAACGAAGCTCAGTCACCGTTACCACAGCTGCCCACGGTTGATGTCTGGGCAACCAACACCTGTTTTATAAGGTGGACCCCTCTAAGGAGGACAGGAATTGCAAATGCTCCATCTCATTTCTATCTTGGAGATCCTAACAACCTCTACCATAAAATGCCACATGTGGAGGTGTGTGTCATCTTTAGAGCTGCTACAACTCAGGGCCTCAGGCTGCTACCATTTATAGTATCGAGTCAGATTTAATAGGTCTCTATGTGACAGATTTAATGTCCAACAACTCATGGGGAAAATTTATCCAAAGAGCCTGAAGATGAAAGAGTTTGCCTGTCTACAAAGAGGAGTGAGTGATACATTTCCACACAGAATCTTCAGTAGGTTATAACCCATAAATCTGTCAGCAGTCTTTACCTTCCGTGTACGTGAAATTATGCAAGTTTCTTTTTTTCTTTATTGTCATTTTGAATTATGCACTCTGTGTTATAGATGGATCAACTCTCCCTAGGCAGCTAACTGAACCTTGGAAGACAGGGATGTGTTTTATTTTCATGTCAACCTGCTCTGATTCAGTGTTTAGAGTGACATATAATCAGGCATTGAGTTGAAAAAAAATCTGTATTAGGTGTAAACTGCTTTATATCATGACCAATGAGATGTAATTGGTGCTATTGACAGCACTCTGGGCTGCATTGATTTTCCCATCAGGCTGAAACCTTGACGACAACATTTTTTCCCACCCCCAACTACTTGATTAGTTATGAACCATCACAAAGGAAAAATTATATAAAATACAAGTTTTTGTATACAGCCATGCTGCTTTTCCAAAAGAAGCAAACTTGAACATAAATTATTGGTGCAACAACATAATAATTACCACTTAGTGACTGTTAAGCAGAGTTGCCACATACTGCTCTTCAGAGACCTACTCTACTTGCCAGTTGTTTGCCCAGAAGAAAAAGCACAATTTTCTTATTCCTATAAATGTTGTATAGGTTTGTGGAAAGCCCGCTACTGTGGGTCCACAAACTGAAGGTTTAATGCACATTTAATTTATGTGGAACTCTTATAAGCTAGATATTATTGTCCCTGATTTACAGCTTCAGAGGGTGAGCCTTATAAAGGTGTATTACTCATCCAGGGTCAGACAATCAGTAAATGGAGCACTCAAGTCCTGCTCTGTGCAACCCCCCCCACCCCCCCGCAATCTCTCTACCTATCCCCCCACCCCACTGTGGGGTCTACACTGCATCACAGAGAGGCCTTTCCAAGGAGAGGAGATGTACCTTTATTAGCCAGATTGGATTGCAATTGGTTTATCTGCAACTCTCTGAAACTATTGTTGTGGGTAGTTTTACTTATGGTTTTTCTGGATAATACCAAACATTAGCCAGCATGAATAAACTCTAGGAAAAGAAAACTTTGCCTAATTGGTTCCTTCAAATCTTTGCTTTTAGAATTAATATAGGGGTTCTGGTCTATTTGGAAAGAAAGGAAAATAAATAGGTATAGGTGAAAAGGATGGAGTGGGAACCATGGAACAACTACTATGTGATTTCATGAGAATCCTATGAGAGCTAAGCACAAAGTCTCAAGAGCACCAGCAACTAAGCCTCCAGGAGGACAGATCTGGAATTGGCTGCTCTCTACATCTACTATATTTCTTGTGATCTCTCTGCTTCTCTCTAAACATTTACTCAGTTTAATTTCCCCTGATCTGCATCCTCTGGGACTTTCCTTCTTTATGTTAGAACTGTGTACATGGGCTGGCAACCTCCACTTTCCAGGATCTCTCTGCTCTACATCTGGAGTTGAAATTTCACTCTGTTCAAACTCCCAGTGGAAGGAGAGGGTGAATAGTGATGTGGTCATATGGTGCACCACACTCATGCAGGTACAGTGCTGCAGCCTTAGAAGGGCTTCGGCCATAAAAGTTGACTTGGAACTTACTCCATGCTCTAGTTCCCACTCTCTGTTTTAGACATCTTTCTCTATCGATTCCTTTTTGTGGTAGAGCCCATGGTCATCACTCCTTTTTCTGATGAGCCTATTGGATTGGCAGTCGCATTTTTAGTGATCCTCTAACCTCTGATGTGGCACTCCTTGCAATGCTGTTTCCTATATACATTCTTGAGCCACATCTAAACATACCCAGTTTTGCTCTTTTCCTATAAGGTCTTGCTTGTTACTGCTATTATTATTGTACCTACTGCTACTATTACCTCTAGCTAATGAGTGTGAGAATGTACAAAACATCAGTGTTCCTATGTGTTAGCTCATTTAATTTCGTGAAAATCTTATGAGATAGCTAGTATTACCATCTCTTCATAATAATATGAAGTTCTGGGGAGAACTGCCTTATCCAAGCCAGCACAACATCTAGAGTGTGTCCCAGGTGTATCTGACTGGAGCTTATTCTCTTAAGCACAACGTTCAGGGCAGAATAGGAAATGGTAAAGACAGAATGCAATCAGTATTGACAGATTTCTCCATCAACTGCCCTCTGACACTCTGAAATCTTTATTTTTAACTTCAACCCGTCTCTGAGCTGCAGTAGAAGAGATCTTTGAAGCTGAAGACCCAGGGTTGGTGCTGGCTCTGCTAATTACTAACCATGTGTTTGAGTGCCTGCTAAGTCACTTAGTTAGGTCCGGCTCTTGGCGAACCTACTGACTATAGCCCACTAGGCTCTTCTGTTCATGGGATTCTCCAGGCAAGAATACTGGAGTGGATTGCCATGCCCTCATGCAGGTGATCTTCCTGACCCAGGGGTCAAACCTGGATCTCCCTAATCGCTGGCAGATTCTTTACCATCTGAGCCACCAGGGAAGTCTGTAGGATAGGAGATAAAAAATTCCCATCCTATTTTCTTACATGGCTGTTGTAAGGATCTAAGAGGGTAATAAACATTAAAGCCCTCTGATTTGAGATTACAAATCTCAAGTAAGTGTTACTATTATCATTTACTCTTTCAATCTACTGTGCTGGCAAGTGAATAGATTAAGAATATGGAAATACATTTTTTCCTCTTTGGTTACTATGGCAAAACTTACCTTTTTTTTAGGACTTTTTAATCCTAGAAAACAGCATTTTAAAAAAGGAAGATAAATCTTCCTATTATTATTCTGACATCTTCTTAAGTTACATGATATCTGGGCTCTCCTGTTTCCATTTCGTCCAAAGAATCTTGGTACATTCCTATTGCTCTTTACACAAGTTATTTAGAATTAAAAGAAGACTTTGCTGATGACCAAGAAGAATCTTTGGCCTACTGCACATATGGGTTTTTGAACATGTAAAGTTTGGTGCCCCCCCCAAATCTTACCAATAAATGGTGGCTTGTTGTGCTTGTGCCTGACAAAGCTCTCATATCATCAGAGCTTTCTGTCTCCCATTAATCTGAATTGGTTGATAAGAGTACTGGTGGGCTCTGACATTGTGGGTCAGACCATGGACTTCAGTATATTATTAATCTGGGCTTTAATCCTAAAACCACCAATCATTAGCCACATAGCTTTGGACAAAAATCTTTAATATATTGAACCACATTTTCCTCATCCCCCTAAAAAATGATGTTAGTAATAAAATCTATCTCACAAGATTGTTGAATGAGATATAGTACTTAGCACAATATCTTACACTTAAATCTTCCCATGGGGCTTCTCAGGTGGTGCTAGTGGTAAAGAACCCATCTGCCAATGTAGGAGACATAAGAGATGCGGATTTGATCCCTGGGTCAGGAAGACGCCCTGGAGGAGGGCATGGCAATCAACTCCAGTATTCTTGCCTGGAGAATCCCATGGACAGAGGAGCCTGGCAGGCCACAGTTGATAGGGTCACAAAGAGTTGGACACAACTGAAGTGACTTAGCACGCAAGGAGGCATATATCCTCATGACTTATAGCTATTATCATCTTATTACTGCAATTATTAGTTGAATTAGTAAACACAAAATTGAAATGACTAAAAATCTTTATACATGTATAAATCTTTACACATGAGAACACCCATGTAACTCCCATCTTCATTCTAAGAACATTTCCATCATTCACCACCTAATATAAATGAAATATTTTGTTAACTAAAACAGTGATAACTGAAATGTCTATTGATTCTAAAATGTTTATTGATTCTAAGGACTGTCATATGGACCAAGTGTAGCACCACAATTAGTTAAATAAGTCAGACATAGACAAAGAAAGTACTCCCAGTGAAACCTTTGCAAGAGCAAAATAGACAGCTCTCAAAGCCTGTGTCTCCTTGCTTGATCTCACAACCTCCATTCTTACGCAGGTTTAGTGTCTTGTCCCAGCATGGAAAAGGAAGTATAGCATTTAATTACTTGTTATTGGTCCTTTATTTGAAATAGCACCTAAAACACCCAAGGAGTAGAAAGATGGGATTGTTTCAATGGGTACTTATCCAAGAAAGCTGGGATTTGATTCCTGTGAATGCCCGGGGCCTTAGGACATTTCTGCTGGGATAGAGAGCTCTTGGAAAAAGATTGTCAGAAGAATTTGAAGGCTGTTTCTCACAACTGGTTTGGAGAACCATTTGGCAGAGTGTTCTTCTTCACACTTGAAAAGTCATCAAACAACTCTTCACTGAAAATAGTCTTTGACTTTCTTTGGACCAACAAGGTAAAGAGAATTTCTTTAAAAAATATATATGTACTTTGAAAAGTAAAATGAAAACAGAAGAATAGTTATTGAGGTAGGTAGTGCATTGATTCTCAAAGAGCATGTACAGACAAACTGCAAGAAAATCACTAACAGTAGGGGGCAGGCTTGGAGCAGGGAGGGAAGGAGAATGAGATGGGAGTGGTGGCTGCTTGTTAGAAATGATTTATGAAACCCCTTTGGAATGACCTATTGGAGTGGTAAATTTGCAAATAACATGTCAGTCCTCCTTGGCTTTTCCTCTCAGTTGTCAACTGCATGCAGGTAAGTGGTGTTCTCTGCTGTTCTTTCAAAGGCGGCTTTTCCCTTTTGCTTCCTCCTTGAGTGTATGTATGGAGGTACTTGCCCTGGTCCAATACTTCTGAGTGCACTGATAGTCTTTCTGATTCAGGAGTTTAATTGGCAAACCTATTCTGCTTTGTTTTGTTTATGTTTGTTATTATACTAAGCTCTCTCTCCCCCACCCCTTTGGTTTTTTTATCATAGTACAGGTAATGTTTTGAACTCCCATTGACTTTACTCTTTTGTTCAGAATTCAGGATGGGACAGAGGGCTGTTATTTATTAGACCTTCTGAGAACATAATCCATTTAGCTAAGCCTTTTCCTACTTAAATTTACCTACAATTGACTCATTAGTACAAACCAATGCACTGAATCTGCAAACTTCCTTTGATCTGTCTATCCTCAGGCCCTTCACTATACTTGGATAATCCAATATTTTATTTGATAGTGACTTTCTTCTAATAACAGTCCCTCTTTTGTGCTAAATCATCTTTATCTTGCAAACCCCCTGTTCCCCTACACTTCTCTAAAAATATTTCCCTGCCCTCAATCCAGAATTTATTTATTTAAAAATTTGTTTGATTTTCCTTAATATAGATAAGATTGTTTGTTCTTCAAGCATAATAGATTTCCCTCCTTCATTGAATGGTACTTTTCTTTGTGACCCCATGGACTGTAGTCTACCAAGCTCCTCTGTCCATAGGATTTTTCAGGCAAGAGTACTGGAGTGGGTTACCATTTCCTTCTCCAGGAAATCTTCCTGACCCAGGAATTGAACCCAGGTCTCCCTCACTGTAGGCAGACGCTTTACTGTCTAAGCCACTGGGGAAGTCTTTGAAAAGTCCTTTAATTTATGTAAAAAGATGTATAACTGAAAGTGGGGTTCCCCTGCTTTCTGCTGGAAACCCAATAAAGAGGCAAAGTTGGTGGAAAAGAAAGTTTGCTTTATTTCTTATGCCTGCTGGAACTGGGGGTGGGGTGGGTGAGTGGGTATGGCAGGGTGGACTTCTGTCCAAAGGTCGACTCCCCTTCAATGACAATCAGTGAGCAAGAGCTTTCATAGACACAAGGTGGGGGGCTATACATATAAACAGCACAGTCAGTGCTGAGGGTCATCTTAAAATTGGTCATGTGGTGATCTGGCCAGCATTATCTTGACTTTTTTAACTACAGCTAATTTTCAGTTCTGGGGGCCTCTCAGGTGGCGCTAGTGGTAAAGAACCCTCCTGCCAATGCAGGAGATATGAAGTGCTGGTTCAGTCCCTGGGTTGGGAAGATCCCCTGGAGGATGGCATAGCAATCCATTCCAGTATTCTTGTCTGAATGAATCCCATGGACAGAGGAACCTGGAGGGATACAGACCATAGAGCTGCAAAAAGTTGGACATGACTGGAATGACTTGGCACACATGCCCATAATCTTCAGTTCCAAGGTCAGTCCCATTCCCTGAGGCTGATTCTTGAAATTGTGGCAGTTTGTTACATGGCTACAGTCTGGTCATCACATTCTTTCACCTGGTAAGGTGTCAGTACGTATAACACAGCTTACAAGATATGGCTCAATATTATCTATAGCCCTTGAGGATGAACTAAAGGTCCTTGACTATGCTTAATGACGAAACTATTATTATTTGGTCTCCTTTGACTGTTTTCCTTTGTTTCTGTGTTTTCTCATTTCTTTGATTAAACTGAATTTTTGGTTAAAGTTTTTTCACAGACAAAAGACAGGTGGAGGGCATGGGGGAAGGACCATAGACAGGGTTCTGCTCCATTTCAGAGACACACGCAAAAAATCCTTGGCAGAAGGTTTCTTCCTTAAAGTCTCAGGGCAAAGAAATGCTACTTCCATGAACTTTCCTATTACTTGCCAGCTAATTAGTTGCTCTTTCCATTCACCTTCCAGAAATTGCTTCTTGTAACGTTGCTGAAAGCTAATGTTACTGTGCTTTACTTAAGTAGTTTGTAAGTTATTATTCCTCTTGCCAAATTGAAGCCTCTTAAATGCAGGGGAAGGGGCTTCCCTTGTAGCTCAGTTGGCAAAGGATCTGCCTGCTTATGCAGGAGATCCGGATTCAGTCCCTGGGTTGGGAAGATCCCCTGGAGAAGGAAATGGCAACCCACTCCAGTATTCTCGCCTGGAAAAATCTCATAGATAGAAGAGCCTGGTGGGCTGCAGTCCATGGGGTCGCAAAGAGTTGGGCATGACTGAGTGACTAACACTTACTTACTTCCTTAAATGCAGGGGATGTGGAGTTTTCATTTCCTTCGTATACTTCTGGGTTCTAACTCAATTCCAGAAAGAGTATGTCATCTAGAACATCAAATCCCCCATGCTTCTGTGCTCAGGCCCAACATAGACAGACCTGTGAGTGGATGCTTACAATGTGATATACACAGTGCCAAGATAGAACTACACACAGCAGTGCAAGGGAAGTGCCCCTGGCTCAGATAGAAGGAGGAGGGAGGTGATGGGGCCTTACACACCATTGTAGCCAATCTCATAGTTCCCATGGCATTTCTGACCAGAGTGCCTTCTATCCAGTGGTACAGAATAGATCAGTGATAAAATTGGAGGGCTTAAAAGTTTCCTTAACTTGGAAACAATTTTCCTTAATTGAAAACAATTGGAAATAGTCTTTGGGGAGAGTACTGAGTCAGAATTGACGATGTTTGCATGTTTAACCAATTTATGATAATCTGATTTTGCATATGGATGTTTATCTGACAAAATAGCTTATATAAAAAGTTTGGGTGTTTATTTAGAACTACTGTAGCTGAGAAAAATATTTGTATTTGTTGTTGATCAGGCAGTAACTAGGCAGCAAGCTTAATTACACCTTAATTACAAGATCATATTAAAACAAGGCAGTTTAATTGCAATTAGTGTAGAATAATTTATTTATAAACTGCCATTATATGTATTTATATCCTATAATACATGTGATTCCAGCCTCATACTGTATGTGCCTAATTATACTGTGAAGTACTAGGTTGTTAACCTACAATTTCATTTGACATCTTGTTTACTATATTCTGTTCTGTGTTTAGTATGAAATTGTTAAATTCTCTTCAGTTATTTGTTACTACTTAATTTCTGTGTGAATCTCATAAGGCTCTGATTACAGCTGGTTAAGCAAGTATGACCTGTGTTGTAAGCAGTTGGCTTTCCTTAAACATCTTGAGTGGGTCTGGAATGGGTTCTGCTCTTCAATTGTCTTTCCTTCCTCATGTTCGGCCCTGGTTGGTAGTGATTCTGGAAGCCCAGTACACTTTTCCAAGTACTGAAACAGTTCTTGGCACCTTTCAGAGAACACTTGGAACACAGCAAAGTGAATTGTAGATAAACTCCATAAGCAAAATGCTACTCCTGATTCTGAAGCTAGTAGATTTCTAAGCTTTGGGTGGTCTGGTTTGGTGAATTGAGTTTGGTTAATACATGTAACAAGTCAAGGGCTGTAGAGTTTAAATACCCATGTTGATACTTTCTCTCAGTGTGTGTGTGTGTGTGTGTGTATGCACACATGCTCAATCCTGTTCAATTCTTTGTGACTCCATAGACTGTTGCCCACTGGATAAAGCCAACTTAACAAAATATACATATAAACAGTCAAGAGTAGCCATCACTGGGCACTCTTGGGCTCCAAGATGAGGCTGCTGCTGCTGCTGCTGCTAAGTCGCTTCAGTCGTGTCCGACTCTGTGAGACCCCATAGACGGCAGCCCACCAGGCTAGACCAACACAAATCTGTCTCTACTGCTAGCAGGGTGGCCTGAATGTAATGTATGAATAGAGGGGAACTACTCCTTATCAAGTCTGTACTATCAATGTGTCAAGGGCTTCCCTGGTGGCTCAGTGGTAAAGATTCTGCCTGCAATGGGCAGGAGACATGAATCTGATAGTTGGGAATATACCCTGGAGAAGGAAATGGCAACCCACTCCAGTATTCATGCCTGAGAAATCCTGTGGACAGATGAACCTGGCAGGTTACAGTCCATGGGGTAGCAAAGAGTCATCAGATATGACTCAGCAACTAAACAGCAACAATCAGTGGGCCAAAAACCGATGAGTTATGTGTTTTAAATTTGATACTTCAATCTAGTTTCCCAACTCTCAAAGCTAGGTGTTATTAAAAAATTCATTTTATATCCCCCAAAACCAAGGTTCAGAGAGAAAATTCCTTGTTCAAGATTACACAGTCACTAGATAGCTGAGCTAAGCTTCAAACCCAGCTCTCCTGGCCTCTGGAACTCTCTACAGTATACTGTACTCCACTTGTCCTTTTCGCATTGCTATTTACAATTTTCCAAGGGTTAGCTATTCTTTCTGAGAATTAATTCTGTAAGTTGTCCATTCCTCTGCATAGCCCTGTATTTACTACATAATTGTTTGCCAAAGCCTTTCATACAGGAGGCATACAGAAAGGGGAGAAAGTGCAAGGCAGTTACTATATATAAAAGCCCAGTTATTGGTCACTCCTGGGGAATGAATATTTCAGAATAACCAAGTTTTCTTTATTTATTCATAAAGCATGCCCATACTTATTCTCTCAAGATTAGAAATAAAGTTCTATTTGATGCTTTTTTTCTAAGAGGTATTTTATTTCTTACCTTTTTAAACATAACCACTTTATAAATGTATAAGTTAATTTTTTCATAAATTGCCCTCACCACAGGATTGTAACTCCGTAATGGCTGTGACACTGATGGCAATATTTATATACATTCCCTGCATCTACAACAATGCAAATAACATGCTAATGTGCTCAGTGACTGTGGATTAATCAATGCCTACTATGGTCATTATGTATTATCCTGAACTTAATGTAATATGCCTTTAAGGATATCAGAAAGTGTAAGATTACTTGCTCCTCATCCTAAAGATCTGAGTTCATTGTTTACTTACTTGTTTTCTACAGTTCCCAGTCTTCTTCACTGGCAGCTCTTAAAACTCCACTTATTTTCAGCAGACGTCTAACAATAGGAAGCATCTGCTACATCTAATATGAAAGCTACAGTGAATTAGGGAACCAGATGCCCTTTGTTATTCAAATTTTGTAAAGGTTTGAAGCCTCTGCTAGGAGTGAGCAAATATGTTTAAGTGGGAATCTGTGGCATTTTCCAAAGGAAAGGAGCTTTGAGTCCTCAACAACTTCAAGGTGATTAAAATAATATCAGGCACCTTTTTTATTTTTTTTAACCATGATGATATGAAACTAGAAATCAATTGCAAGATAAACTAGAAAAACTATGAAAATGTGGAGATTAAACTGCACGCTGTTGAACAATAGATCAGTAAAGACATCAGAGGAGAAATAAAAAAATACCTAGAGCCAAATTAGAGCATAAATACAACATACCAAAATATATGAGATGCAGCAAAAGTGTCTCTTAAAGGGAAGTTTAAAGCAATACAGGCCTTCCTCAAGAAACAAGAAAAATCTTAAACAATCTAACTTCATACCTAAAGAATCTAGAAAAACACCAAAGTTCACATTTAGTAGAAGAAATAATAAAGGTCAAATTAGAAATAAATGACATAGATACGTAGAAATTAAAATGACTAATGAAACTAAGAGTGGGTTCTTTGAAAAACAAACAAGCAACAAAATTGACAAATGGACAGGTAGACTCACTGAGAGAGGGCTCAAATAAGCCAGAGCTGAAAGAGAAGATGTTACAACTGATACCACAGAAATACAATGAATTTTATACTTTAAATGTGTGAATTATAACTTAGTTAACATGCTAAAATGCTCACCAAATGTCCAAATACACATAATAGCAATGTATTCTATAGTTTATAACTTTTGTGTTAGTAAAACGTGTGCTCAGTCACTCAGTCATGTCCGACTCTTTGTGACCCCATGAACTGTAGCCTGCCAGGTCCTCTGTCCGTGGGATTTTCCAGGCAAGAACAGTGGAGTGGGTTGCCATTTTCTTCTCCAGCGGATCTTCCAGACCTAAGGACTGAACCCGCATCTCCTACATTCATGGCATATTCTTTATCACTGAGCCACCTGGCAGCCCTCCTTTAGGTTACTCACTTTCAATGCTGCTACCAGAAAAACTGTATTCCATTTCTGTATTCCATGTTAGTAAAATATAAGACAACAAAATCACAGAGTTTGGGAGTCTAGAATGCAAAGTGTACAGTTATGTTTATCAACTACATATTAGAATATTCGGTTTTAGCATTATTATCATTTTGGACAGTGTATTTCTCTCTCTCTGTATGGTCTCCCCTTTGCATTGTTTAGCAGCATCTCTGGCCTCTGTCTTTTATCAAGTTGATTCCAGCAGCCTCTTTCCTTTTCCTACCCAAGGGAATGGCAACCCACTCCAGTATCCTTGCCTGGAGAATTCCATGGACAGAGAAGCTTGGCAGGCCACAGTCCCTGGTATCTCAGAGTTGGACACAACTGAGCAACTAACACACTCTTCCTTTGCCGGCTTCCTTCTGTGCTAACAAAAAATGTCTCCAGATTTTGTTAATTGTCTTCTAGGGGGAAAAATAATCCCCAGTTAAGAATACCTGCTACATATGAAGTGGTACAATATGATTTGAATATAATGTGTTAGTTTCCTATGTCTACTGTAACAAATTACTACAACTTAATGATATAAAAGAATACAATTTTGTTATGTTTGTTCTAGAGCTTAAAAATTCAAATTGTTGTAAGTGTACTATCAGTAGGATTCATGCTCCTTCTGAAGGCTCTCAGGAAGAATCCATTGCCTTGACTTTTCCAGTTTTCATAGGCATTCCTTGGCCATCATTCCTTCCTCTATCTCCAAGCCAAAGTGTAACATCTTCAGGTTTCTCTCTTTTGCTTTCCTCTGCTTTGTCATCATATCTCCTTCCCTCTGACTCTGACTCTAACCTTCTACCTTACTCTAATAAAACTTCTTATGATTACTTTGGGATCACCTGATTAAGACAGGATTATTTCCTTATCTCAAGATCCTCAACTTAGATACATCTGCAGAGTGCCTGTTAAGGGCACATATTTACAAATTCCAGGGATTAGGACATGGACATCTTTGGGGAAAATTATTCAATCCATCATGGTAGACTTTGATAAGTTAAAGATGTACATTATAACACCTAAAGCAACAATTAAAATAATAATAAGCTATATATTTAACAATATACTACAGGTCTCTGAGGCTGTTTATTTTGCATTGTCTCTCTGTTCTCTGGATTGGGTAATTTCTCTTGTTCTATCACAGAGATTTTAGCCTTTTCTGATTGTTTATCACTAAGACCTCTGTTGTCCTTAACAGAGTTCCTGGATTTGTTTTTTTCCCCACATTCTGCTTCGAATAATGCTAACATCCTCAAGGCAGGGTCACATAGCTGCTGACCCTCACTTTCTACTCACCTATCTGTAGTGGAATCTCTATGCCTTGGAGCTAGACCTGGAGCAGAGAGGGAACTGGAGCTGCCAGTTCTTACAGCCTGACTCACCCGTCCATAATAAAACTTCTGCAACATGGAGTTTGGGGAAATGATGCAGCCTCTGATTTATTAACAAACATCATATATCTCCACTCTTCTTACTGAGATTCATTATATGTTATTTAATAATTATTTCCCAATTTGTCGCATGCTGGAGAATTGTCAGAGATTTTAAATGGTTGTTTTTGAAATTTTGTCTAGTTTTATTGCTACTATTTTGGAGAAAGGATTTGTTAAGCTCCTTACACAGTCATTCTAAAAGTCTCACCTCTGTGCTGTCTCTTGATGTTTCTGTCTCTTTTTTCAAGAGGTTGATGAGGCAAGATGACACTGAACTTTGCTTCTGTTGGAAATGCTCATTGTTGCAGGAAGGACTGAGGCGTTGTATTGAACGAGGTCTGCTCTATGTATTGAGGGAAACTCTTTTGTTTATCTCCCTTGGAGATTTTTACTAAGGCTTTCAATCTATCACCATTGTATATTTTAACATTTCAAAGCATATATTTCAGTGAGGATATAGTGATATGGCCAATGAGGATACTCACACTTTTTTGTGTGTCGGGAGTTACATCTTATAGGGATCAGTTTGAAAGAATTCAGGGAGTCCCAATGTTCCACTACAGTTCACAAATAAACAAAATACATCCTTGGGAGCAAAAATCTATGACTATAAAAGCCATGCATCTTTGGTTTACAAAAAAAAAAAAAAAAGAAAGAAACCTACTTAAGCAAATTTATGTAAATAGAAGAACAAAGTTGTTTTAAGAATTTAGAACTCTCACAGATTTTATGGGAATTAAATTTTATAACTGAAAACAATTACAGATTTTTCTCTACATCGAAGTGTGTTTCTGACTCTATCAGATTATGTCTCAATTTCTATTTCTGTCTCTGTGTGTCTCTCTGAGACCATATTATCCCTCATTTCAGCTTTTGTCTATTCATGTGTCCCATTATTCTCTCTGCAGATAAGCACCATTTGCTTTAACCCATCTGCTTTACTTCTTCTACTTCCTTCTTTGCTAAACAAACCTTACTTTTTTTTTTTTTTTTATTGGGGCACAAGCTTTAGCTCTAACACTATCTAAACTGTTAGGTTAGACATTTATACCAAAATCAGATATTAGGGAAGCGATGCTTTCTACATAGAAAAAGATGCTATGAGACTTAAGGATTAATAATTGCTACAAGTAAGAGAATTTCAGACAAGTAATTTCACGGTTGGTTTTAGAAGCCTCCCAGCAGCTTTGAGTCTCTTCATACTATACTGTATCACTTTGAGTGTGTTCATACTCATGACCAAGGCTATTCCTGGTTAAAAATAGTTTCTAAGCTGTCTGGATGGAGACTTTTTGTGATTAATGATGAATTTTTTCTTGTTGGTTTGAGCTGTGTAAAATGGAAAACAAACAGTCCTTTGTGTTGGTAGGCTGATTAGTGGATCACAGACTATGATAGGGTAGACACATGACCCTTAACCCTACCATCTCCTGGCAGCCATGTGGAAGTTCTGAGCAATTTAATGCTCTCATTATCTAGTTCTGCCTTCTCACTCTGTTGGGGAATGGAGGAGCTCCATCTGTCACTTGCTCTTGCCATCATCTGGTTCCTCCAGGAACTGTCTGTATTTGTCTCTTCACTATGTAATCAAGAACATGTGGTGTTTTGATGATTATGATAAGTAAGAGAAGGAAAATGGCTTAGGAGTACATAGGTTACAAAAGTGAAAGCAGACTTGTCACTTCAGAAGAAATACCTGACTTCTTTGCTTAGAGTAAAGGAATAAAAAGTACATGAGCTTTGGAGTTCTCAGGCAAAGCTTAAATAACTCTTCACATATTTGCTGTGTGACTTTGAGGAGGTTACATAATCTCTTGGAGTCTCGGTTTTCTTATTTTTGAACTGTGGGTAACAATACCAACCAAGAAGTATTCTTGGGAGAATTACCTATTAATATTGCCATTGTTGAATCAGGGCTAAACTGTGGCTGTAGAGGGTAAGAACTGGTGATGGGAGATTGAAAACTGAGGTGAAAATTTTGGTCCTGATGCTCAGAACTGCTCACTTATTTGGCTTTTAGTTTCTCAAAAGATCCCTTTCTATTGTTGTTGATCTGCCCACTCATGGTGACTTTTTGCTTTTTTGGCATATGCTCTTCAATTTTTCTGTGGTATATTGCAATCTCCATTCTCATTAACAACTATTTATACCAGGTGAGTGAGAATAGAGGTCTACTTGTTTGTCTTTAGCACAATTAGAGTGAAGTTTGATTCTCAAGTCTTTTAAATAAATATTTCCTTGTGTGCATTTCTAATGTATAAAGTAAGATTTGCTTGCATCAGAGTTTAACATAATTTCAGAAGAATTATGTATTATTCTAATTTTATTTTATGTATTATATCTTATGATGAATACTTTTCAAAGCATGTCACATATGTTATTTCATTTGATTTTGATGATAGCAAAATTATTAATTCCACTTTTCAAATGAGAAAGATTATGGAGCAGGGAGGAGAAGCAGAAATAAAATTGGGACTTGGGTCTATTGATTTCTGAACACAGTATTCCACCCATTTTACTTATTGTCTACCATCAGTATTAATCTTTTAATGTGGTAGTAATGATATTATTAATTATAATCAAGAGACTTCTTTCTGCTAATTTATGCACTGGATATTTCTGATTCTTACAGAAAAAAATCCTTCTTTACTCCTAAACATATGTAAGAGCTTATACTTTTCATATCATGATCTAAAGAATTGTTTCCTCACAAATTTTTTCTCCTACTTCATGAAATATTTTTCGGTACTAGGATTTCATAATTTTAGATAATGTTACAAGAATGAGTATTCAACCATGACTTTTCTAATAGGCTACAAACATAATCCAATATCCTAATTTTACTGTATTGTCAGAGAAGTTAATTGGATTGGTATGCTGCTGCTGCTAAGTCGGTTTAGTCGTGGTATAGCCACTAGCAAAATATATTGGTTCAAGCAAATAGTGAATCTAATTTTCTCCATAAATATTCCTGCACAGAAACAATGCAGGCAGAGGATCAAGGGGAAAGGGTGTTTGTGTAACTTCAAAAGATCAATTTGGCTCCAATATTTTATTCATGGCAGAAATAGAAAGGGATAAAATTAATTTATATTAGCATACATTATTATTTTTAAATTGGACTAGAATAACAATGAAATATTAATTTTATAGTGGAGTTCAATTTCCCACAAAGCAGGGGAGATGGGCCCCTCCATCCCACTTTTCAACACTTCATACACCAAGTCCCTAAGAATTTTAAGAATTGACACAGAGAGGTGATTTTTATTTTTGGGAATCAATATATATCTCTTTGAAAATCATTCAGACTTTAATGATTTACATGAGTAGATTTTGGTCAAAGCTTACCTGAGTTATTAGGTGGAACTTGGTTCTACTGATTTCTAGCTTCACCTACTATACACACCTGTCCTCAGGAAAGTCACAAGATACCTTTCTGTCTCATTATTTTGCTCATGAAAGTGAATCCACTGCATAAATGAAAGCAGCTTTTTCTTTGAAATGTTAAATTCTTTTCTCACCTGTCTACTTTATTGTTTGTTGAGTTTTATATTTTTTTCCTTAAGTAGATGCAATAGGTTAAAGTTTAAGTTGACACTCTCATTTAATAATTGCTTATCTTCAAGAGGTAAGTAAAGCCACTTTCATGGTTGAATAAATAAGATGAAGGGAAGAGATAGGAGCTTGAATACAAACAGAAAAGAACTCTAGTGTGTATTTGAAGTTTATATTTATCTATTCTAAGAACAAGCCTGATTTGATAATCTCCCCTATGCACCACCTGAAGATGAACTATTTTTATAAGGAGCTTACTGCAGACATTCATCTCCTTTGTCCTTTGTATTATCATTTTCCCTGGATTTCATTTTAGGTGGAATTTCAGGGGATGCAAGACACAGTTTGAGTTACAAATGATGAATTTTATGTTGAGGCCATGACCATCTGCAATCCACAGAAACACACCAAAGAAATGCAGTAGATGCCTCTTTCAGTGATTTACCTCTCCTGACCTTTCAAAATACTTAATTAATTATAATTAATGGGTGACAAATCCAATTATGCTCTGGTAGAGAAATAACAGGCTTCCCTGGTAACTTGGTCAATAAATAATCCACCTGCAATGTAGGAAATTGGGATTCAATCCCTGAGTCGGGAAGATCTCCTGGAGAAAGAAATGGCAACCCACTCCAGTAATCTTGCCTGGAAAATCCCATGGACAGAGGATTCTGGTGGGCTACAGTTCCATTGGGTCGCAAGAGTCAGACACAACTTAGCGACTAAATCACAGAGAAATCAGGTCATTTTGTATCACTTCGAATAGCCTGATTACTTATCCATACCGACTGGAAACGTAAGCTCCATGATTAAAAATCAAATTTTCAAGTTCCCACCAAAGAAAGTTTTCTCCAATAAAAGTTTTTTTCCACCAATATCTTCTTGATGTCTTGACATTTCTTGACATCTCATGACATCATTATCATCATCATCTTCAATGTCATTATAATATTTGATTTGCCATATATGATAAAGCACTTTATGTACATTTAAAAAATTAAACAAAAATTGTATAAAGTAAGAGGTACTCCTATTATTTGCATTTTAATTAAAGTCTTAAAGGGTTTAAGTAACTTCCCAATTGGCTAGTAATGAGAGTAATAACGCCTGTCTTCTGGAGGGAGAACCCGATTTTATACCCATTTTGCACTCTTACCTCTCATCCAAAGCATCTTTAATGAAAGTTTCTCAGTGCCTAACACAGTCATAAATTATTTCTTACTCAGTCCTAGAGAGACACTGAGCCTGATAAAGGGAGGATGAGTCATATTTCCCATATTTAGCTCCTCTAAGGAGCATAGGTAGTGAACAAAATGGCAGGAGGCTCGGTCTCTCACTGATTGTCTAGTATTCTCTCTCTCTTGCACAAACTTTCCTCTTTCCTTAAGTAGGTATATTTGCAAATTTCCATAGGATGCAAAGCTATTGCTGCATTCATAATGGTTGAGAGTCTTACTGCCTACATTTGAATTCAGGCTCTAGGACTTAGTTTTCACCTTAGGTACACAACTTAAACTCTATAAGCCTCAATTTCCTCACTTGTAAAATGGGGATAATAATAGTTCTGATACCATGGAGTCATTTAGGAGAGAGAACAGATGTGAATTGCTCAGCACAGTGCCCACCACTTGGCGATTTCTCAATAGTAATTGCCTGCTAATGCTCTCTTGCTGTGTGTGTCCACTGATGAATGCTCCGATGCCCACTGTGGCCACCTCTTCTCTGTTATGTCTCCTTAAACTGTGTTTTAGTGATTTCCCATTTCTGCAAGATCTCCCATTTCTGCAAGATCCCAGAATCTAATATAGGTTACTTAAAGAATGATTCTTTTTCATTTAGCTTTAGCACCACTATAACACTTTACAGCTGTTTAGAGAATCAAATTTTAGGTAAATATTTAGTGATCTGTGCTGGGTTTTATATTCTAGATGGGCATTTTCTTCTCTGAACTTGCAAGATGTGGTAAAAAATGAACCTGTAACTTAGAAAAATTAGTGGAGTTGGGGTGGCCAAGAGGAGCTTTATCTTTCTAGGTGATACTCTTTCTTTTCATTTTTCCTTTTTACACAAATATATCTAGTCTTCGTCTCTCTTGTCTATTGCCTTTCTCAGCTCATTTAAACGGAGTGGTTCTTAGGACACAGAACCTGAGAAAACATAGCTGAGTGGGTTGCAGCATTTATGTCACCATGCTATGTGTTAAAAAATAAATAAAAATCTGATAGCTATTATTATTTTGAAAATAAGATTTGGAAGATAAATATTTGAAAAATGAGTGTGTTAAAAATATGAGCAGCCAAATGAAATTTTGATGTAACAGAAAATTAAAGAGGAACACACACATCAGTGGTTGGGAAACAGGTTGTATCTATTAAGTGATAGTGTCATCCATCTTAGTATATTGAACAGAAGTTTAAAAACTGAAAGTTTCATGAAGGAAAATGAAAGCAGGAAGCTGCTGCAATGTAGAGCTCTAGTTTGATGTATACTGTTCTGACAGGATAAGGGGGGAAGAGGGAGAGAGTAAGACGAAGGGAAAACCTCCACGCTTGTTTTTCTTTCTTTTATGATCTTATTTATATACTTTTGCTTACGCAATAGGAATGCCAGGAAAAAAATAAACATATATGCTTCCAGGAAGAAATTGTTCATGTATCTTTCTAGAATTTCTTCTAGGAATATTTAGACACAACATCTATATGCAAAGCAATATGGGTCTTGGTGGTGGTGAATTTGGTTAGGATGAAGTAGAGTGGTCTCCAGGCTGATGGTTGATTTAACCCACAACACAGTCTCACTGTCTGATGTTTCTTTGTGCTTGCAAGTAAGCCCGACTCCAGTTAGTATGCAATACACTTGGACAGAAATGGCTTAATTATAAAGAAAAGAGGTAAGAAATTCCACTGTCAGAAAATGTGCAAATAGTGACATAGAGGAAAATCCAGTGAGGGTCAAGTGCGAGTGGTACTGGGGACTGAAGAGTTTGTTTACCAAGATCTCAGTGACCCTCAGACCTGCTGAAATTTGCCTACTGCTATGATTAAACTAAAGATATTTACTTGGCTTCAGAAAAGAGAGAGGGAGCACAAAGGTGGCAGAAACTATATATAAGATAATTAATGCATACAAAAGAAACCAACCAACAGTATTTTTGGATTTTTGCTTCTGAAGATATATGAAGAAAGGCATTCCTTCTTCATGTGTTTGGTTGTATAAGTTGTCAGGAATGCTAAAACTGTTACTTGAACATTAAATGATACGGAAGAAATACAAGATCTTCTCTACAAGATGGACTTTGTTTTGCATTCTAGGATGGGGAAATTTCATTTACTTGCAAAAATTTTAACTCAAGAACAGATCATTCTGTTCAACATTAAGCTGGGGTTCCAAGACACCATAGGTAGAGATGTGGTTAAGATGTATATGCCGAATGAACACTCAGCAGTTTTATGATTGAAAACTGAGTAATTTTATGATTGAAATCTATTCTGCAAACTAAAGAACTTCAGTCTGTTTAGATTCTATTGTGGAATAAAATTCACTTTTTTATGTTTAGAGTTATACATATAAATATAATCTAAGTGGATTCCTGATGTCATATGGAACCAGATATATGAAATAAAAACAGAAGTATCAAAACACGTTTCAAGTTACTCATGGACACTAACAGCTTTGAATAAGACTAGCTTTTCCACTGATAATGAATGACTGACCCCAGCCAGTAGAACTGTGACTAATGTATTTGATTATTGTTCTTTTTTAATTCTAGACATTAGGTAATCATTGGTCTCTGACTGCGACTCACATACTTCATGCCTTTGTCATTGGTCTCTGGCATTTGAGGATGATGCTGCTGAGAATGGTTACCACCTACATGTTCAGTTGCAGCTACAAATTCTGGCAGGTCTTCTACTGTTCTTTCTTTATTATCAAGTGACTGTTTTTCAGTCTTGGGTAAAAATTTCTGCTTTGGAATTTGTTGCTATAATCAGCTTTGACACTTGCCTTCCTAGATGGTCCAACTCAACTGTCCTAAAACTCTTAATTTTATGTTACAGAGGTTTGGTTACTTTATACTTTAAACCATTCTTCACTATGTGTTGATACTGATATATAGGTATTAGAATGTATTTAAGGTGTTTGTTTCTGGTCTGCTGCTGGCACCAGAGTAGTTTCGTCTGGAGGCAAAAAGAATTGCAATTATAGTGCATATATTATAGTACCTTACAAAACTCACAAGTTTCTCTCTTTGCACTGATGGACGGAAACTGAGACACAAAGTCAGTTTCCCACAAGTGTTTAGCACTTCGTGGCAGTTCTTTCTAGAAAAGGTGGAGTAGTAACTAGCCAATTAGGTAAGATTTGTGGTGTCATGGGCTGCCTTTTGTCCTTTGTTCTTTGTGGTCATTGCTGATTGCTTTGACAGTATTTTCTCTCCTATCCCAATAAACCATGGGTGCATGCTCGAGTTGAGGCAAATGTGAGTGGAGATAGCTGCTGTGATTTGTCTAGTTTGAAAGTCTAAGTCTGCAATTTGATCAGAGTCCATTTTGGTGGTTGCTAACCTACTTGGTACTATTTTACTCTGCCGGGCTTGGGAGTAATTCACAAGATGTCTGATAGCACTTCTTTGTAATTTAGAGTACAGTGATCTATTTCCTGTTTCCTCTCCTCTCCACCATTTTGAATCATGACAACTTTCTTTCACCACTGTCCTTGACCTTAGGAGTAGCTCATGTTTATTTGCCTGTAAAAACTCTATTCTGGCATTCCTTCTTGTTTTGCTCTCAATAACTCAGCCAGGAAAAGATTTATGGTGGGAGGGAATTCTAAATGGTGACAGATGCTAAAGCACCCGAATTTTCTTGTTGAGCTATAATGCTAGCATAGAAAGGCATCAGATTTGGGAGTACATCCTTTGTCTGACACTCTTGCCTGTAGTGGTAGTGGTTATTGTTTACTAAAGAGAGACTTCATAAGCAACTGTACAGGTCATTCTGGAGGTACCTATGCTGGTCACTGCTTGGCTTGTCATGGAGAATGGTCTGTGGGGGAGCCTAGGATTAGCAAAGATTGACCCATGGAGCTATGAAAAATGTCACCACAAACTCATTACATTTTATTGGAAAATCTGAAATTCAATGGTACAGAGAAAACTAGCTTTAAATTTGTTATTGTTGTTTTTAGTTGCTAAGCCATGTCTCATTCTTTTGCTAACCTATGGACTGTAGCCCACCAGGTTCCTCTGTCCATGGAATTTTCCAGGCAAGCATAGTGGAGTGGATTGCCATTTCCTTCTCCAGGGGATCTTCCCGACCCAGGGATCAAACCCATGTCTCCTGCATTGGCAAGTGGATTCTTTACCACTGGGCCACTAAGGAAGCCTAGTTTTAAATTAGAGGAGTTCAAATGCATATACTGCTGAAGGAGAACATGACAGTTTCTAAGAATAGTTGTTGAGTTGACGAGACTGGAAGAATGTGAGAATACGAAGGTAACTTGAATGTTCAAGTTTGATACAAAGGGTTGATATGTTGGAGGGATATATTCATTTATTTTTTTTTTTGGAGGGATATATTTAAAGGAAGACATCAAGAGCTCTATTTTGTTTGTATTAAGTTAAAGCTGCTTGAGCAGTATCCAAGGGGAAATATGAATTAAGTAGCTAAGTGTACTGATCTGGAACTAAAAGTTAAAGTATGATGAGGGACATACAGTTATTATGTGATTAGATGGTATTATCTAAGGGGAGTGAGTAGACAGAGAAGCAGATCGCAGTCAGACAGAAGGAGCAGAACCAGCAAGAAAAACTGAGAAGTACTCAGTGAGGTAGCAGGAAACAATTAGAATTCAATTAGTCTCTGTATTAACCCTGAAGATATTACAAGGAAATCCCATTATCTTAAAGATGATATTATTATATGGTATTTAGTATGTTGTGTTAACTCTTAAAAGTTAACTGAGAATTTTTCCCTGAAGTCTAGAATTGTAAATAAGCGTCATACTATAATCAAATACCCTTGTCCTCCTCTGTCACAAATATCTAACCTAAACACATTCTGTAGGAATCCTACAGAAGTGCATGTGTCCAAATTCTAGACTTTCAAAGAGATAATGAAGGACAGAGAAGCTTGGCTTGCTCTAGTCCATGGGGTTGCAAAGAGTTGGACATGACTTAGAGACTTAACAACAACAACAAAAAAAGAGAAAATAGAGTAAGCTTAGTAATTTAGCATCCAATTTATTGCTTTCATTTAATTGATAAAAATATCATGTATTCATTAGCTATTGTCAGAGAAAAATCAGATAGGCTGTAATTGATATATATATATATGTATATATATATATATATATATATATATATGTAACATATAAGTAAATTCTGAGTACAGCCACTTGGCCTAGAATGATTGATAGTTTTTTTGTTGTTTTTTTTTTTTCCAAGATGAGCCACTATGAAAGATATGTATTCTGGTCTTCTGGGTTCAATCATTTTTTTTTTTTTTTTTTTTAGTTTAAGGAATTTTTTTTTTCCCAGTTGCCGGTTTTCATACATTGATACTGATCAGCCATGGATTTACATGTATTCCCATCCCGGATCCCCCCTCCCACTCCCTCTCCACCCGCATTCCTCTGGGTCTTCCCAGTGCACCAGGCCGGAGCAGCACTTGTCTCATGCATCCACCTGGGCTGGTGATCTGTTTCACCCTAGATAATATACATGTTTTGATGCTGTTCTCTCAAAACATCCCACCCTCGCCTTCTCCCACAGAGTCCAAAAGTCTATTCTGTACATCTGTGTCTCTTTTTCTGTTTTGCATATAGGGTTATCGTTACCATCTTTTTAAATTCCATATATATGCGTTAGTATACTGTATTGGTCTTTATCTTTCTGTCTTACTTCACTCTGTATAATGGGCTCCAGTTTCATCCATCTCATTAGAACTGATCCAAATGAATTCTTTTTAATGGCTGAGTAATATCCCATGGTGTATATGTACCACAGCTTCCTTATCCATTCGTCTGCTGATGGGCATCTAGGTTGCTTCCATGTCCTGGCTATTATACAACAGTGCTGCCGATGCGAACATTTGGGCGTGCACGTGCTCTTTCAGATTCGGTTTCCTCAGTGTTCGTACGCCAGAAGTGGATTGCTGCGGGTCATATGGCAGTTCTATTTCCAGCTTTTTAAGAAATCTCCACACTGTTCTCCATAGCGGCTGTACTAGTTTGCATTCCCACCAACAGTGTAAGAGGGTTCCCTTTTCTCCACACCCTCTTCAGCATTTATTGCTTGTAGACTTTTGGATAGCAACCATCCTGACTGGCGTGTAATGGTACCTCATTGTGGTTTTGATTTGCATTTCTCTGATAATGAGTGATGTTGAGCATCTTTTCATGTGTTTGTTAGCCATCTGTATGTCTTCTTTGGAGAAATGTCTGTTTAGTTCTTTGGCCCATTTTTTGATTGGGTCATTTATTTTTCTGGAATTGAGCTGCAGGAGTTGCTTGTATATTTTTGAG